>NC_066881.1:28090316-28300316 GCF_022985175.1 Labeo rohita
AGTTACAATAATAGCATTGAAAGAAATAAACAGTAAAAATAAATAAATAAACAAACACACAAACTTTAACCAAAATAGCTTAAATTGAGTATCATTTAAATTAGATGAATTAACTGTAAAAATAAATAAATAAATAAATAAATAAATAAATAAATAAATAGCTAAATGAATAAATAAATAAAAATGTAACCAAAATTAAAATTTTATTAAGTAACAAGTGAAACATTTTTAAGTATTCTATACATTCTGTTATAAAATACTATGATATTAGGTTCATTGTTTATTTTTGTTGTGCCTTATTAACAAATGAATTACCAAATGTTGTTCCATATATAGGTTTTGGCAAACGGAAGCAAACTGTTCAAGAGCCGAATCGCGAAAATGAGTCAGGCTTCCCATCTCTAGCTGCTTATATCGGATCTTACGCTATGTTATGTAACTACATCCCATAAATACTGACTGCGCGCCTTCTGATTTGAATGACAACGGCTTCCTCCAATCACAGCGCAGGACAGCGAGAGGGCGTTTCCGTTTCCCCTCGCGGCCTGTTCTGTCGGTCACCTCCTGCTGCGCAGTTCTGCTGAACGGGACGCGTCCTCTCCCCGGTGCGCAGGCGGGAGAGGCCCGAGCTGAACGCGTAAACATCGGGCGTGGAACGCATGATTTTAAAGGACAGGGTGCTGCAAATGGAAGCGGATGGTTTTGTGCGCAGGCGGCGGATGACAGCGGACACATCGGGCGGCGATGCCGCGGTAGCCGGAGCTTCCGCGGGCGCGGAGATACACTGGTTCGGCGGCCGTTTCTGGGGTGTTTCCGAAAGCCTCGTCGGCACTTTGACACCTCGGATAGCAGGAGAAACGGAGCTTCATGTTGGACATTTCTATGGCTCCCAGGAGGTCAATGATTTATCAGAACCGGACTATGAGGGTTTGCCCCAGGGTGCCTCCACCAGCACGCACATGTTGGCAGGGGCAGTGGCAGGAATCATGGAGCATTGCCTGATGTTCCCTATTGATTGTGTGAAGGTAAATAAATGCAGTTGCAAAACATCAAGAGTTTCATAAAGAATTCAAGCAGGACTAATGTAACCAGCAGGCCCTTAAAACATCCGACAAGCTGGCAAGGTCGAGTTAGTCTCCCTGTGTGATATTTTATACTCTAAGTTAAATACTTTGCACACAGTATAGTTCCCATCTGCTCTGTTCTCAGCTTTTAGCTGTTTACATTTAGAATTAACTATTGCACTTCATTGCATTTAGTAATCTTATGAATCATCTGTAGTCATCTAATCTCTCCAATGTTTAAATCTGTCTGGACTAATTAGTAATGATCAACTAAAGTCCCAAGCATGTAATCGCAACAGCCTTTTTTTTTCTTTTTGGATTGTTGTCATATGGTTTTATTCTGTGGTTGTGAGCGTTAGCAGTACCTGTCTGTGTGCGAGGTGTCATTATGAAACATGAACATGAGAGAGGAAGGTCACACGTGGCTCCAGCACTCCTAAACCACATGACCTTGTTGACGCTGCGTTGGGATACTGCGCATGCGCAGTTAACATGTAGTTCAAATGCAGTCTAATGAGAATTAAGTTTCTTATAAGTCATTGGTTACCTGAAAGGGTGTCACGCTTTTTGACATGCACCATAGGACATCTGTGATATGCTGCTAGTTACGTAACTACCATATAGATACTCAGACTGCATACATATCGTTGTTTCCCTAAACAGGACACTTCATGTGTCATTGAAGCTGTTTTGCATAAGAAGTGTTTGCTGTGGGTGCAATGATCAAGATGCCCCTGGCAAACTGTAAGGAAGTATTACTTTGAGTGTTCAGCTGCTCTTGTCAGGATGAAGTGAAGAGTTCTTTAGAGACAAAGACACTTGTTTTATGTCTTTTACAGCTGTTCCCTCTCAGTCCAGACTGTAATCCTAGAAAACACTCATCTGTTTTGTGCATTTTAACACAGTGTTTTTATTACACCTTTAATATATGCTATTAAAATCAGTACTAGCCTACACTACCAATCAAAAGTTTTTGAACAGTTTTTTTTTTTTTTTTTTTTTTTTTTTTTTATAAGTCTTTTCTGCTCACCAAGCCTGCATTTATTTGTTCCAAAGAACAGCAAAAGCTGTAAAATTGTTAAATATTTTTACTATTTAAAATAACTACTTTCTATTTAAATATATATTATAATGTAATTTATTCCTGTCATTTCAAAGCTGAATTTTTAGCATCATTACTCCAGTCACGTGATCCTTTAGAAATCATTCTAGTATTCAGATTTGCTGCTCTAAAACATTTTATTATGTTGAAAACAGCTGAGTAGATTTTTTTTTTTTTTCAGGTTTCTTTGATGAATAGAAAGTTCAGAGGAACAGCATTTATCTGAAATGGAAATCTTTTGTAACATTATAAATGTCTTTATCATCACTTTTGATCAATTTAAAGCAACCTTGCTAAATAAAAGGAATTCATTTCAACAATTTCTGTCCCTAAAAAGAAAAAAGCTTTTTATTTCAGTTAAATGTTGATCTTTGGATCTTTCTGTTAATCAAATAATCAAATTTACCCAGCTGTTAAAAATATTGATAATAATAATAAAGATTGTTTCCTGAACAGCAAATCAGCATATTAGAATGATTTCTGAAGGATCATGTGACACTGAAGACTGGAGTAATGATGCTGAAAATAAATTCAGCTTTGAAATCACAGGAATAAATTATATTTTAAAATATATTCCAATAGAAAACAGTTATTTTAAATTTAAAAATGTTGCTGTTTTTGCTGTACTTTGGATCAAATAAATGCAGTATTGGTGAGCAGAAGAGACTTCTTTAAAAAACATTAAAAATCTTACTGTTCAAACTTTTGACTGGTAGTGTATGTTAGGCTCTTTCCCTGGCATTTCATATTCTCTGAATGCCACACATTTAACACTTTTTCCATCCTCTTTATCTGCCTGTAACAGACCAATTTATGTGGTAGTCAGTTTTTAGTGTTTTCAATTTAAAAGTTTAGCCCACATTTATTCTTCTTGAATATCTTGTTTTATTTGGACATGTTGGTAATAAAACTGCTTGGAGGTATTTAATGTTGACTTTTCGATTTGTGTAATCTGTCTGTTATATGGAAATTCCATGCTGAGGTTGATTCACAGCAATATGAGTGATGAGGAAAGGAAAAGCTAACAGTGGATTCTATTTACACACGAAGGTCAAGTTCAAATCTCTGAACACACAGTGTGGCACACTGCACGTTGCCCCTGTTTAGAGAAGAGAATCAGAATAAAGTGGAGAACAGTGAAGTAAATTCAGCACCTATACTGTCCAAAATTCGTTTATTTGTAGACAGTACAAAAACATGATTTCAGTCAGCGCAAAAATAAAATAAATATATAATGCATTGTACATATAGATTATAGCATAGACAAAGCCACATCTTTGGTGTCTGGATAAGCTTTTCTTTGAAAGAAAAAAACATACAAAATATAATTAAAATTAAAAGTGTACATGTAATTGCTACATTACTGAAAATGAGTACAATCACTAATGACTAAAAAAACTATGAAAGGAAATTGATTGGTCAAAAAGGATGGGGACTTTTTGTACTCAGAGTGTTTGTTTTGTTCATGTCCTAGCACATTTTGCTCTCATGGTTCTTGTACATTGTTTTCTTGGCGGTAAATGTACTACAGGGTCACAAGTAGGTCATTGCAAGTAGGTTGTTTCCTGATAGAAATTAAGTGTTTAACTTGTTGCAATAAAAGATCAGTTCTCTGTTTTGTACAAGACTCCTGGCCCATTTTGCAATCTTGGAACTTCCTGTTGGAGGTTGTAGTTCCCTACTCCCCCTGTCACAAGGAACTGGCTTTATATGTGTTTTACACACATTTATTGGCAAATATAATTATTTCCCAGGACTTTTGTGGAATATCGTTTCCTTACAGGAATAATGTTACTCATACAACCACAACAGGCATCTTAAATTTCACCACATTGCAGCTGTTGTTGTGAACCAACGTTTTCGGCCACTCTGACCATGTCAGTTCAAACATGACTTTCGTGGTATAGGTCCAAGGCCACAATGTAAATCTACAAAATGTGTTGTGCAAGTACATTACTAAGTTCTAAGTACATACATTTTTTTTCGCTGTTGAATCAAGGCCAGTGTTTCTGTAGAAGCTGGTTACAGGTACTGAATTGCATCCACAGTTCTCATGTATGTCAGGTGATACTGTAGATCTGCAGGAAAAGCGGATTAGGTGGTTAGATTATGTCCCTGTGTGACCTTATTGCTAAACTTCAGTTCTGATCTACAGATCCAATGATTTGGCTATGTGCTGCAATGCTTTATTCTGTCATGTTTGCTTTTTTATAGTGTACTGTTTTATGGTGTGTTTAAAATTGATTTACTCTCTTTAAAATTCATAAATATTTACATTTATATATCATAAATATTATATAAATAAATATAATATATCATAAATATTCATTATTTATATATTGTTTTCACTATTTATTGTGTGTGTGAGTGTCTGTTGCATTGATAAATATTTTGTTGCAGGCTTGAGATAATAAATTGAAAAAATAAATTAATAGGAAGACACTTGCCCTATTGAGGCAGTGATGCATTGCAACTTTATATTTGTTTGTCATGTTTTTATTATTATATTATTATGTATTTATTTTTACTTTATTCTGGGGGTTTTTTTTGCAAATGTTTTTTTCCCGCAAATGTTTTTTTAGTATTAAAAAAAATAAACATTTTGATCATTTTGCAGGCCTGAAATAATAAAAAAAATAAAAATAAATAAAGGGACACTTGCCCAGTGGTGCTCTGTCATTATATCTAATGTTTGTTCATTATATTTTATATATTTATTTCTTAAAATTTTTGCAAATGTCAACTTCTCTAACACCTTTTTTCTGTAGAAGTATTTATGAAAACATAGTAAAAAAAAAAAATCTAATGTCAGCAAGGTAATATTTTCTAGCTGTCTAAAATGTTTTGCTGTAATTAAAAGGCTTAAAATAAAAAAGCAATTCACTGCATGCTGTAATTCCAGCAAATTTATAGATACAAGTGTTATAAATAATTTGTTGTTGTTTGTTTTTAATGCAAACATTTATTTATTTTTTTTAAGTCCAAAAAGAAATCTGAACTGAAAATCCCTGTTTTAATGCCTGTATTTATACTAATACTTTAATCTACATAGTAGGGCTTGTAAGTTTAAACAATTGTTCTTTGTTGCAGACTCGCATGCAGAGCCTTCAGCCAGAGCCAGCTGCCCGCTACCGTAACGTGATGGACGCCTTGTGGCGAATCGTGAGGACTGAGGGAATCTGGAGGCCAATCAGAGGGCTGAATGTTACAGCTGTAGGGGCGGGGCCAGCTCATGCACTTTACTTCGCCTGTTACGAAAGGTTGAAAAAGGTCCTCAGTGATATCATCCATCCGGGAGCGAACAGTCATTTGGCGAACGGTACCAGTTTTCCCGCCCATCAGCACTGCTAATTCTCTCACCAGCAGTTAGAAAATGTGTTCCTTAAAAATCTTTTTTTGCTTTTTCAGAAGTCTTTTTTTTTTTTACTTCATTAACATATTAGCTGCAATAACAGCATCCAAATTTAGTGAAGTTCAGCAGTGGTTTAAAGCCATACACATACTTAGTTATTTGGCAGTGGCTATGTTATTTCTATGAAATATGTATTACTCAAAAATCTGCTCATGTCTTCTCAGTTGACCTCTTTAAAAATGTCCTTCTAGTATGAGGTCAAATCCCAAAATAGCCAAAAATGCAGCTCTCCGATATCGCGACAGCAGCTATAAATACAAGAGAAGCTCATGTGGGTGGTGGGTAATATTTAAACACATGATAAATAATCCACATTTTTAATTGCTTATATTATTATTTTTATATAGTCTTTAGTATCTTTAGTTGTTAGTCATTGTTGGTGTTTCTGTGTAGTGTCTCTTTTCTTTCTCTTTCCTCCAGGTTGGAGTGAAGGGTGGTAAGTAACTGTTAGCGTATTACTGTTTATCAGTAGAACTGCCTGAAAAGGAATGAAAATTATTTGACATCAAGATATTTTGGTGTGCTTGAGTTTTTTTAGTCATAGTTTGCAAGCAATTGCCCTAATGTCCTGTGAGATTGTAAACTCAGAAGCTGCAGCAGTTTTTGCTTCTTACCGTAAAAAGAGACACTATGAGTGAAGTAAATGCTGGTTTGCTGAACAAAAGACTCTTTTTCTCCCGACTTCACATTCCCCAGAGTTTATCCAGTCAATCCCTAATCTCTGTGTTAAATCATAGGGGGTATTTGTTGGTTGTTCAGGACACAGTTTTTGTCTGACTGTCATCTGATCCGTCTGTATATCTGATTGTTGTATTTTGAGTCCAGTCACGATCCACTCTGTGTGATGCACCAGTTTTGGTGCTAAAGTCTGAGGGCATGTGTTACAGGGGCCGCTGGATGTGTCGCCACATTGCTTCACGATGCTGCAATGAATCCAGCTGAAGGTATATTTGGTTTAATCTCTACTTCCTATAAAAAAATAAAATGTGACCTAGGACCACAAAAATAAGGGTCCATTTTTAATGCTAAAAAAGCTGAATAAATAAGCTTTCCATTAATGTATGGTTTGTTAGGGTAGGGCAATATTTGCCTGAGATGCAACTATTTGAAAATCTGGAATCTGAGGGTGCAAAAAATCAAAATATTGAGAAAATCGCCTTTGAAGTTGTCCAAATGTGTCCAAAGTTCTTATCAATGCATATTACTAATCAAAAATTAAAGTTTTGATATATTTACGGTAGGAAATGTAGAAAATATCTATAAATTTGACCCATACAATGTATTTTTGGCTATTGCTACAAATATACCTGTGCTACTTATGACTGGTTTTGTGGTTCAGGGTCACAAATAAGATTTTAATATACTATTCACTACTGTTCAAAAGTTTGGGGTGAAATACTTAGCATATTAGACACATAATCAGCATATTAGAATAGTTTCTTTCATATTAGAATAGGGCTTTTTTCCTTGATAGGACAGTGGAGATGAGAGAGGGGGGGGTGGCGCACTGCCCACCAGGCCACTGGCGCCGACATTAGAATGATTTCTGAAGGGTTATGCGGCACTGATATTTCCACCACTGAATAAAAAATGTAAAAATTATTATTGCGACTTTTTATCTCACAATTCAGATTTTTTTTTTTTTTCAGAATTGTGAAATATAAACTCGCAATTGTAAAATATAAACTTGCAAATTTAAACTCTCAATTCTGACTTTTTTCTCAGAATTGCTTGATATAAACTCGCAATCGCAAGTTTTAAACTCACAACTGCGAGTAGTTGTTACTTTTTGCAAGTTTGCAATTTTGACTTTACTCATTCTGACTTTTTTCTCAGAATTGTGAAATATAAACTCGCACATTTAAACTTGCAGTTTTGACTTTTTCTTCCTCAGAATTGCACGATACAAACTCACAACTGTGAGAAATAAAGTTACAATTGCAAGATAAAAACATTTCTGTTGCAATTCTGACTTTTTGCACAGATTTCTGATTCTGACTTCCTCACAATTTTGACTTTTTTCTCAGAATTTTGAGCTGTAAATTCACACTTGCAAGTTATAAAGTCCAATTTTGATGGGAAAAAAGACTATGTTCTCAGAATTGCACGTTTATATCTCATTTCTGACTTAATAACTCGCAATAACTAAGAAAAAAGTCTGAATTGTGCGTTTATATCTGACTTTTTTTTTTATATAAACTCGCAGTTCTGAGAAATTAAGTCAGATTTGCGAGTTTATATCGCAGTTCTGACAAAGAAAGAAAGAATTGTGAGTTTGTATCACGCAATTCTGAGAAAAAAGTCAGAATTACAATTGCGAGAAAAGTCACAATTATCATTTTTTATTTTTTATTCAGTGGCAGAAACGTGCTTCCATACACTGAAGACTGGAGTAATGGCTGGTTTGCATCACAGGCATGAATTACACTTTTAAATATATTAAAGTAGGAAACATTTTGAATTGTGAAAATATTTCACAATATTACTAATTTATTGTATTTATGGTGAGCATAAAAGACATTCAGAAACATAAAAAAATAAAATCATTATGACCCCACACTTTTGACCGGTAGTGTGTATTTATTGTATAATTATTTTTATTTTGTTTTGATATGTTGGATTTGATTTGAAATTTGTACAATTCATGTGTCATAACAGCACTTGCCATGGTATTCTTTGAAATATCTTGATTTAACATGGTATGTATCAAAGTATACCATCACTTTATAGTACCATTATAGTACTTTTGTTGTATGCTAAATTTGAACAGATTACAAAGCTACTTTTAAATAAAAGAAAAAAATGTTTATTACGCTAATGCTAATTAGTAGGACTGCGATAGTGATTATTGTTAAATTTTTTTATTTAAATAATTACATCTTAAGAAATTATTTCAAGGTTTTTTGATGACTGAATTAAAAACTTATTTGAGAAAAAAAAAACATTTTATTTAATTAAAAAAAAAAAAATAAAAAAAAAAATAGTATTTTAATTTCACATCCTACGTAATATTCTCCTCCAAATAATGCACAGATTGAGTTGTAGCAGCCCTACTAACCAGCAAACCTTGACTCCTTTGGTCTGGAAGTTCACTGTTCGCTCCCAGCCAGGAGATGGCAGAAAAGATCTAATTTCCTGTCTAATTTCACCACCAAAAACGCATTTCCAAAAGACAGCCTTGTGGGAACAGATTGGCCTTGCTCTAATTAACAGCTGTGCAATGTTGAAACAGTAGCATTAGCCGAAATCTCCCAGCGGGCCAAACAGACAGCAGTGTCTGTTTCTGCACTCTTGAGGCTCAAGGTTAATCGGTGCAGGTGCCAGACTGAGACCTTGCATAGACACCTGCTCTCAATCGCCTCGTCTGTTCCCCGCAGACCGCTTGACTGTAGGTCAGACAGGAGGCGCGTTTGATCCGCTCATGTCCGGACGTTTCTGCTTTGATGGGCCTACTGTATTTCAGTCGTGACCTGACTTCTTGCACTTGCCTAATGTTCCTCTTCCTGTCTTCTTTTGTTTCCTGTCTGACTGCCTCTCATTTAGTGGTGAAGCAGAGGATGCAGATGTACAACTCGCCATACCGTGGCGTTCTGGACTGTATACGCTGCGTGTGGCAGCAGGAGGGGGCGTTGGCTTTTTATCGCAGCTACACCACGCAGCTCACCATGAACGTCCCGTTCCAGGCGTTGCACTTCATGACCTATGAGTACCTGCAAGAGCTGCTGAACCCCCAAAGACATTACAACCCCTCCTCCCACATGGTGTCGGGCGCGCTGGCGGGTGCCATCGCCGCTGCCGCCACCACACCACTGGACGTTTGCAAGACGCTGCTAAACACGCAGGAGTCTCTGGCGCTCGATTCCGTCAGCCAGAGCGGAAGACACATCACGGGCCTCGGCCATGCCTTTCGGACTGTCTACAGGCTTGGCGGCCTTCCCGCTTACTTCAAAGGCGTTCAGGCCAGGGTCATATACCAGATGCCCTCGACTGCCATCAGCTGGTCTGTCTATGAGTTCTTCAAATACGTTATCACCAAACACCAGCATGAGAAACGCAGGATCCAGAGGGACGGAGAGAAGTAATCACTCACAGCTGGCCCGACCTTGGCTTTCTCTCTTATAACCAACCAGATAAGCACTCATGCTGCAAAAGGACTGATTGAATAAATGATACGCACATATAGAGTCCAAACACTCATGTCTGTTTACTTCCTTTCAGTCTGCATTTAATACTGAAACTTTCCTGTATAATTCAACTAATAATCATGACCTAAGTTCTCACTGTGAAGGCTCAAGTTTTTGGTCACTTTGCACTTAACCCAAATTACATCTCCCACCAGAGGGCATCAGTGGCCTCTTTAGACATTATATGCTAATGAGTGGGCGTGCTTTAAGTTTGTGGGTGGGGTTTAGAGCCTCTAGACTTCTCCAATTCCTTCCTTTCTTCTGAACAGTACACAGAACAGCAAACTTAGTTTTTTATATTTTTCCAGCCAAAACCAATACGCACAAATGAAGACATATCTGTACACTGAAAATTGGATTTTAAACATCACTAAAAATCATTGTTTATGGCAGAATGTAGACCTGTACAGTAATTTATTGCCTTCTCTGGCTGAATAGCACTCAGAGATAATGAAAGATATCTATGTTAGAGGTATTTTTGTAGTATTTGGCGGTGGCTCTTCGTCAGCACTTGTGGGAAATGTTCCTGCAGTTGATCCAAAGTTCTGAGATGGAGATCATTGCCCCTTCATAACTAGTTCTCTGAGGTCTCCGCATATAGATCTATATAACAACTTTAGCTTTAGGAAGACACCCAGTCTTTTCTGGCCAATGCTAGTATTATCCAGTCAACAATGCCTTAGACATGCAGATCACATGACCTGAGTGTCATTTTACTTCTGAGTAATTCACTGAATATGAATTGGTTATTTGGAGTTGTTTCTTGATGGACACTGGAATGTATTTTGGTTTGCTCTTAACTGAATTTGAGCTCTTGTGTTTGAGAGTTGCCGATGAAATGCACCTGGCAGTTGAACATATGAGTTTTATTGACGGAAATCTGACTGCCCCATTCTTTTTTTTTTTTTTGTTCCTCAGCTTTAAATAAATTTGCAGTGCAGGGATTTCCCTGGCTTGCATAAACTGATGTCAGTGTGAGTTAATTACTTATTCATGTACTCTGATTCAGGTTTGGAGTTAAAGGAATGTTCTGGGTTGGTATTATTTAATTTTAACTGGTTTGTAAAAAATAATGCAACATATATGCCACAATAATGCATTAGCTGTTGAAGTCTATGGGGCAAGATGTTAGACAAGATGTAAAAGTTAAGTTTTTTTTTTTTTTTTTAAAGCCTATTATTCTAACCAAGGCTGCATTATTTCATCAGAAATACAGTAAAACAGCAAAATTATTAAGTATAATTACAATTTAGAATAACCGTTCTCAATTATTATATATTATATAATTTTCAGCATCATTACTCCAGGTTTCAGTGTCACATGATCCTCCAGAAATCATTCTAATATGCTGATTTGGTGCTCAAGAAACATATCTATTTATTTATTTGGAAACCTTGCTACGTAAAGTCAGACAAATGTTTAATTTAGACATCTTTACAGCCCAAATAACATTTTTGCATTGCATAACTGTATAAGTGATAACTAATATATAATTAAACTCATTTATATAATTGAATATTGAATAATTGATTAACTTTTTAAACAATATACATTTATGCATTTACACCTCATTCAAACATGCTTAAATTACTTGCATCATAGATTGCCATTTAAAGTGCGTTACTATACATAGCTATCCTCTTTTTTTGTTAGTTTTTACAAGTTTAAAGACTTGCTACTTGTTAATTACCTCCAATGATGTCAATACTCTATCCCAATACTCTATCCCAAAAGCTATCTAGTACATAGACCTTTTTATTTTTAAAAACCAAGAGTTATTAGAGTACATTTTATAAGAAAATTTTATTTCATTCTTTCAAATTCAAAATTTTGCATTTAATTCAATGTGTTACTTGCGAATTTATTTGCAAATTTCCCGGCAATTTCTGAGTGAAAATTGTTTCATAGTAAATCCTACACCAGATATTTTTCCAGTGTACATGACTTCCACTAATTCCTCTGTGTGGAGTGTGGAATTTCTTTGCCGGTGTCCTCGGGAATGAAGGAGCAGCACCTCTAAGCCGTAAGAGCTGAAAGATCTCTGTTGGTGGCAAGTTCTGTGTTTGGTCTAAGATGCAGGTGCACATGTGACCTTTGACTTCAAGTTTCCGAACAATTGCCAGGAGTGTGGAGGAGATCTCACTTTACCTGCCTGCTAATGTCTGGGCAAGAGGGTTAAATGTTTTTTTTTTTTCTTTTTTATGTTAGGAGTCTCTAATGTGGTCCTTTTTCTCAGAACTAACCCTTTTTGTGTTTTGCTTTTGTCCAGCTGGTGTCAAGGTCATTTTTAGTAGATGTATGAAGCCAGTTGCCCTTAGATTCACACATGTGTAATTTATCATTAAATACATACCACTAAGTATATATACAGAAATATATTTATTTAGCAAGTGTGCATTAAATGGATCAGAAATATATTAGAAAGACCAGATTTGTGGCCGTGGTCATAATGGTAATTTTTTTGAAATTGAGATTTATATATCATCTGAAAGCTGAATGAATAAGCTTTCCAGTGATGCATGGTTTGGATAAGACTATATGAATAACTATTGGAAAATCTGGAATCGGAGGATGCAAAAAAAAAAATCAAAATATTGAGAAAATCTCATTTAAAGTTGTCCAAATGAAGTTTTTAGCAATGCATATTACTAATCAAAAATTAAGTTTGATATATTTATGGTTTTACAAAATATCTCCATGGAACCTGATCTTTACTTAATACCTTAATGATTTTTGGCATAAAAGAAAAATGGATCATTTTGACCCATACAATGTATTTTTGGCTATTGCTACAAATATACCTGTGCTACTTATGAGTGGTTTTGTGGTCCACATTGGAGGTCGCATTTCTATCTTAAATTAATGCTGTTCACTGAACCATCTATTTACCAAAAAATCCTGAAATAATGTATTGTCACTTTCACCAACATATTAAACAGCAAAAGCAGTTTTCAACAAAATAATAATAAGAAACATTTTTAATAATCGAGCACCAATAATTGCGCATCATATCCGCATACCAATATGATTTTTGAAAGATCATGTGACACTGCAGACTAGAGTAATGTTGCTAAAAATTAAGCTTTGCATCACAGAAATAAATTAAACTTTAAAATATATTAAAACAGAAAATAGCAATTTTAAATTGTAATATTTCACAATGTTACAGTTTTTACTGTTTTTAATCAAATATATGCAGCTTTGTTGAACGTGAGACTTCCAAAAACAAAGCAAAAAAAGTGTGTTGTAAAACGGTAAAATTTTTCAAAGCTGTAAACAAAGCTAATATTATTGGTATATGTTTTACAAGAAAATACTACTCCAGTTTCCCTGCTTCGAAATTTCATGTCTAATTCAGTGTTACTTGCTGTAAAATTTGCAAGCAATTTCAGAGTGAAAATGATTAGTATATGTATATAATGCTATATATATATATATTTTTTTAACATAATCTTGTTTTCCTTGAAAATGTTGAAAAAGCAATGTGCTGGTTTTCTATTTTATATTAATGCAATAACATTCATGCATTTTTAATTGTATATATCCAAATACTTTTAGAGGTGTGTGTCCTTTATATTTGTGTGTGAGGCTTTAGTTTTATTTTATGTAAAAAAAGCTGTCACAATAACATCCTAATTATGTAACAGGTAAGTAACATCATGCCGCTGATGATAGGGTTCAGAAATTCCTCCTTTTTCTCTAAAGGTATGAGAGAGAGCAGATGACAGCTGAAGAACCATCAGCCCCGCTCTTGAGAGCCGCAGGCTCAGCCAGCTGAACGTGAACTTGACAGTCAATCTGCCAGGTGGACTGTAATGGAGCAGCTCAAGGACGTGGCTGCAAGGTAGACCTGATCCAAAGATTCAAACGCCCAAGATGAGAGAAAAAAATGAAATAATCTTTCATACTTGCAGGTCAATGACTGAATGCTCTTAAAGATCTTGCACAGTGTAATTTAAATGTTTTTTTAGGCATTAACCTAGCCTTAGAAAGTCAAGGTGGTGTTGTCTTCAGTTTGTTATTTCTCAGCACTTATTCGATTTGAATACAAACCTGACATGGAAATCAGGTCTGGAGTAGACCTTTCTATCCTTAGATGGCTAGGTGGATAGACAGGTCTGACGTCAGTCCTACCTCATGGGTTCATGTCCTTCAACTGACTTTCTATTATCCTGTTTGCAAAAAAAGCACATTGGAGGATACTGAATCATTTGCTTTTGGCAATGATGTGTATCAGCTTTAAAGTAATGCACGATTAACGCTCCTTGCAAGCTTAGAATCAATGCGAACACGTACAAAATGGGATACAAACTCTACAGAATCTGGGTGGTTTTGCTACTGGCTTGGTTTGCAGGTGCAAAATGATTTTTAATACAGTCTTTATACATTCTCCCAGACATATACTCTTGTCAGGCAGACATCTGTTCAAACAGGGAGCGTTAATGAACACTCTTTGAATGTCTGAGAGTGTGATGGTGTGTTTCACCCCACCCTAGCATTCGTTTATGACTCTCCTCCCATCCGTGTCGCGGGTGGCCCGCACGAGCTTGCCCACAATGGTGCTGATGAGCTTCCTCAGTAGAGTCTGTAGGGGATTACGAGGAGGTGTTTATGGTTCCTGATCCATCCAGTGAATCGGTCCTGTGCAGTTCTTTAAGGAGTCAGAGATGGTAAATGAGGTATTTGTAGGGAATTAGGTGATGTTATTGTTGTTTTAGAACATGTGCCTGGGCCGATGTTTGATCAGCTGAGTCAGAGAGAGACTTGGAGTAGTTTCCTAAGTGGGAAAATGTGAGAAAGTGTGTGTTGCTTTAGTTGCTGGACTGCTGACAGACAGTGGAGTGTTTGCTTTTTCTTCTAACGCTAATAAAGAGCCCTCACGGTCTGGTAGAGGATGTGTCTCATGAGACACTTGTTTGTTTGGGTTTTTCTCCATCGCTTTACCTCACACACATATGCTGAAGATGTTTTATTGCATATGATTTTCAATATTTTTGCATTGGTTTCACCACTGAATACTGGAGCCATGCTTTACGAGCTGAGCCACAGAAACCTGATCCAACACTGTACATAACTCTGGCTCTTTGTGTTCTGTGTAAGTCACCTGATTGTCCTGTGTGGTGAAGCTCCACATTTGTATTCTTCTCTAGATGTTTAGTAATGCTGAGATCCAGCTTTGAGGGACTCAAAGGCTTCAAGCTGTCATTTATACATGACTTAAAGTACAAAAACCCTAATGTAATATTACCCTATTAAAAATAAACATACTCCTTAAAAACTTTTTTGTGTTCAACATATGAAAGAAATTAATAAAGGCTTGGAACAACATGAAGGTGAGTAAATGATAACAAATAAATATTTTGGAGGTGAACTATCATAACGTCTCGGAGCGGCTCTCAGCTTCTTCAGAACAGTGAAATATAATGAAATATAGTGCAGTGTAAAAGTAATATACTATGCTTTGTAATGTAGTAAAGTAATGCTTGAGATTGGCTCTACCAGATCCTTAAATCAGTTGTTAACCATTGTATTGAGATCAATTGAATCCAAATGCACTACCAGTCAAAGGTTTTTGAACAGTAAGATTTTTAATGTTTAAAATTTTTAAGTCTCTTCTGCTTACTAAGCCTGCATATATGATCCAAAATACAGCAAAAGCAGTAATGTTGTGAAATATTTACTATTTAAAATAACTACTTTCTATTTAAATATATATTTAAAAAGATCATTTATTCCTGTGATCAAAACAAAATTTTCAGCATCATTACTCCAGTCTTCAATGTCACATGATCCTTCAGAAAGAAAGTTTTTTTTTTTTTTTATTAATTAATTTATTTGTATTATTATTGTCAATATTTAAATCAGGTATATTTTTGTCAGCGTTCCTTTTCTGTAGATCCAAAGATGAGCATTTATCTGAAATAAAAAGCTTCTGTAATTCTTTAAAAAAAACATTAAAAATACCACGGGTAGGCTAGAATGAATCATTTGATACGGCGTTTGAACTGAGTCACTAAAAAGAATCGACTCAAAAATTACGTATCATGTATACGTTCACGTATCATGTAGGCTATTGGAGTAGCTCTCATTTTTTTTTTTTTTTTTTTTTTTTTCAGTTCTTCAAAATAACAAAATATAAAACTTGGCTACGATCGGATCATTGAATCGCTGAGTTGTGAAGCACTGGAGTCGGATGAGTCGAATTCACAAATGAATCCTTGACATTTGAATCATTTAAACTCAAGTCATTGGAAAGAATCTGTGCAAATATTTTTTCAGTTCTAAATGATGTAGAACAGCATGTTTTTCTAGGCAAATGCATAAGTAAGTAAATAAATAAATAAACGTACGATATTACACTTTGGAATGTAAACTTAAAGCTGCTATCCGTAACTTTTTTGGTTAAAATGATCCAAAATCAATTATTGAGCAAGTACAACCAATCAGTTTTCAAATCTATCTCCTTACCTTAGCCTGATGCACAACTGTAAGCTTGTAATAATGTTTTCTAATGTGGTTAGAGTCGTTCGTATTTGCGTCATACGTCAGTAATGTAAGTGACAATATATGTAAGTGAAAATATATTATATGTAAGTGAAAATATATTATATTCCAGTTTTAAATGTGCATCTGATTGCAGATATGTGGGATAAAGTTCTAAGGAACATTAAGGACCTTTAGGGACATAAGGAACATTAAGGCTTTTTGAGGTTAAAAGAACCATTTCTTTCAGTGAACTTCGAATGATATGATAATTGAAGATGAGACTGTACAGAAATTTAAATCTACAAATAACGCTTAGACACACTTTATACACGTAGCCCGTGCAATGTTGATGTTGTTAACAATAACAGTTTGTGAAGAAAGTATAACAATAATAATGATTTGCACGGTCTGTCCTGTTCTGAGTTATGTTTGCCATCGTTAGATTTAATCACCAATGGTAGCGCAATTTTTACTATTATTATTATTTTTCAGTTGGCCAGGACAAGACTGGCAGACATGTTACTTGTTCAGATGACATTTTCCGGTAAAACCACTTATTTTGGTGCTTTGACTGACAGCCCACACAGGTAAACCTCAAAACATTAGATCCCTGGTGAAAAAAACAGCATATGCTGGTAGCTATGTTTTGATGCTGGGATGCTGGTTAGGTATGTTTTGGTGCTGGTTTATGCTGGTCCTTTGCTGGTTTATGCTGGTCAGGTTGCTGGTCAAGGACCAGCATAAACCAGCACCAAAACATACCTAACCAGCATCCCAGCATCAAAACATAGCTACCAGCATATGCTGTTTTTTTCACCAGGGATTTATCTGCACTGAGGAGCTGAAAGAAGATAATTCCGCAAACAAGTCCAATTGCAGGCTGCAAACAGAGATGGCTACTGGCGACAAAGAAGCAAAACGTACAGACTGCAGGTTTGAGAAATCCACTTCCAGAACAACAATTCACAAATAATTTACTCACCCCCTTGTCATCCAAGACATTCATGTCTTTCTGTCTTCAGTCGTAACGAAATTATGGTTTTTGAGGAAAGCATTTCAGGATTTTTCTTAATATAATAGACTTGATTGGTGCGATCCCAGCCGAGGAAGAAGGGTCTTATCTAGCGATTCGATCTGTCATTTTTTTCAGAAAATAAAAATTTGTATACTTTTTAAGCACAAAAGCTTGGGTAGCACAGCCTGGGATGCGCGTTCACGACGGTACGTACTATTGAATCACGTCGAAAGGTCAAACTACAGACCCAGTGTTTACAAAGCAAACGCGCAAAGACTAAGAAAGTGCAAGTAAGTCAAACGCTGTTTACAAACAAAAAGGTACAACGATGTCGGACGATTCTGAAGTTGTAAGATAAAATAAGATGGAGTTTTTCGCCATACTCTACCTTTTTTAGCCGGAGTACACAGACGATGAACTTAGATGTGATTTGTAGTAGTGATGGGAAGTTCGGATCTTTTTACCGACTCGGACCTTTGAGTCTCGTTCAGCAAAATGAACGAATCTTTTTTCGAGTCATTTCGTTTATTTGAGCAAAATATTCAAATGTTACGTGTTACTTCCCTAACACATCTACTGCTTACACAAACGTTGATCACACTACAAACAAGACAAAACTATAATGCTATAAGAAAAAGAAAAGATTAATTCATTGTTTACCTGGGTCTTTAGCCTATGATTAGCTCACCTCACTTCTTATCTGACAAGTTTTCGGGTTTGAGTTGTTCATTCATCACGTGACAGCCCCACAAGCTCAACCAATGCGGTGGGAGCCGGAAAAAGAATTGATTGGTTCATCTCTCGAGTCTTCGGGATTAAGTCGTTCGTTCATCATTTGACAGCCCCATAAGATGAACGAACGACTCGAAAAACCCAAAGACTCGAAACAGGTGAACTAATTCCAGTACAGAACCTAATAGGATGTTGCGCATGCACAACTGAACGAATCACTCCCTGAGACGACTTGTTCTTCCCGAGTCACATTAAAGATTCGATTCGTTCAAGAACGACCCATCACTAATTCGTAGCATCGTGAACGCACATCCCAGAGCCTGTGCTACTTGAGCTATTGAGCTTTAAAATGATACAATTTTTTATTTTTCTGAAAAAAAAAAATGACAAATTCATGACAAAATCGTTTCGCAAGATCCTTCTTCCTCGTCTGGGATCGTTTCAAGCCCTTTGAAGCTGCATTTAAACTACATGTTGGAAGTTCAAAATCGGGGCACCAATCAAGTCCATTATATGAAGAAAAATCCTGAAATGCTTTCTTTAAAAACCATAATTTATTTACGACTGAAGACAGAAAGACATGAACATCTTGGATGACAAGGGGGTGAGTAAATTATTTGTAAATTGTTGTTCTGAAAGTGGACTTCTCCTTTAAGATTGACTTCCACTGGATCATTTTAATTAAGTTAAGCACTGTTGAATTTGAATTCACAAACAAATCATTTAACGTGACGTTTGAACTGTTTAAAGTCATTTAACTTTAAGTATCTTGGAGCGGCTCTGGGTTTTTTCCAGTTCTAAATAACGAAGAACGTCATGTTTTCTTTGGACTATAGCAAATATACTCTGACAAGTACAGATACTTAAAAAAGCAGTAACGGGATGAAAATACTTCATTACTGTTATCTTTGGCAAGGGATATGCAAACTACTGATTGTTTGAGATGAGAGCCGTTCACCTGAGATGAGGCCACTTCAGCAGCTGTGATATGAAGCTTGCTCTCCCTGAGGCAGACTTGCAACTGTAGTTGACACCTTGTCATTTCATCTGCGCTGACAGCTGCTTGTTTTGGCCTCCTAACATTAACCAGAGCCTCCCGTGCCATTTAAATTATCTGCAACAGCCACTTATTGCAAGGAACAGGTTGTGATTTATACTAATTGGTCTTGTGCTGTGCCATTACAGATTTGTTTGTGTGTTGGTTGACCCCAGAGGCCTGATTGTGACTCGCGAGACCACTTGACTGTGAACTTTGACGTGGTGGTCATCTTCCTGTGGCCTTTTACAGAGGTCTCCACCTTTGTGTCTCTGTAAAAGCACACAGTCTTCCCTAATCTAAACTATTTAGTCTGGCTGTAAATTCCTCTCAGCATCAGTGCTATAATGCAAATAACGACTGTTTTTGGAGGCTAGAGCGGTTTTATTCAAGATAATACAAGGACTATCAATTCAACTTATTAATACCGTTTCTAATTTTAGGGTCTGTATAGTTATTTTATTATTATTTTTTAAATAAATTAATACTTTTATTCAGCAAGGACATATTAAATTGATCAAAAGTTACAGCAAAGAAATGTATAACATTACAAAAGATTTTTATTTCAAATAAACGCTGATCTTTTGAACTTCATCAAAGAATCCTAAATCACTTTCTACAGAAATACAGTTGTTCAAGTTTAAATAATAATATTTTAAATATATATATTATTCAAATAAATGCAATGAGAGATGTCTTTCAAAAACATAAAAAAATCCTACCGACCACAAAAGTTTGAACTTTTTTTTTTAAGATGAATGTTGGATGATGTTTCAACTAGGACACCTAGGTAGGCGTAGGATAAATGTACTTTTACTTTTTCGGCATTAACCGACCACAAAAGCCTCTGATCTTGTTTTTAGTTATAGCACCACTTACCAGTCACGGTGAAAGGCGTATGATTAATCAGAGAGACGCACTCTTAGTTTTGACAGCGGTAACTGGCAGGCCTGCAGGCTTTGAGGAAGCTCTTGTGTTTACCCAGTTTTCCATCACAGATCTGCTTTCAGACCCACACACAACTCCATTTGTTTTCATTCCCTACAGCTGACACCTCACCTCTCCAGTCCATCTCTCTGTTCTGACGAACACATATGAGCTCTCTTCTTTCTCTTTTGCAGGAGTCATGAAAGTGCTCATTCCTTGTGAACTTGACTGACTTGTGTCTTCGGGCCTGGAGACTTTTACAGAGCTAAAAACCCTAAGGTGCTTGCGGTACCTTTGAATGATCAGGTTTGTTCTCTTTGTGTGTGATGTAAAAATCTGCTTCTGTTCTGTGTATCAGAACATGTGATTTGTGTCCCACTGATTTACTATTGAGAAAATTATTTAATGAGTTATAGAATAAAAATAGTTCTAAATGAATTTTGATTTTGTTCAACTGTTTGTTCCTCCTGTAGAAATAGTCTATGATTCGAACAGTATTTTATGTATTTCATTGTAATCCGCATAGTCATCTGTTTCAGTCACATGATTTTTCTGCTCATCCACTATATTTATAACCATCAGCAGAGCAATATAATGGCAGTGACAACAAAAACACATGAACAGAGAAACCAAGACAAAACACTGATCACTGTATATGATCCATACCAGGTCCCAGAAAAACATATTTACAGGTTTTAAGTTAGCAAAGACCCAAAGTTTCCCAACCTAACATTCACAGACATTTCTTTTTATTTTTATGAATTATACTAGTATATATTTTTTCACTTGGCAAACAATACATTCCATTTACAGATAATTGTTTTGTAAAACCTCCTCCTTCTATCATATCCAGTAAAGCTTAGAGCTTAAAGTGTATATATACACTATCTATCTATCTATCTATCTATCTATCTATATAAAATCTCTTTATGCCAACACTTTCCATTCATGTTATATATGGATTGTGGAATAAATATAAAATATTATATATTTGGTGGCATCTGTGCTACATATTTTCTGGGACCTGGTATGTATCAAATGATTCATTTTAATTTTTTTTTCTTTTTTTACTGAAAGTTTGCTGCAATTAAATTTTCATCAGTTTTTCGCTCAGTTCTTTCATTTTTAATTTAAAATTGTTTAAAAACTTTTTAGCTTTGTAATTTTTTACAGTTTTTTTTTATTAATTTAGTTTAATTTGTATTATATTTTATTACAAGGAAAAACCAAAACTGAACTTTTTTTTTACGTTTTGTGTCACAGTCACCACCTCAGTTTGTTTATTAATTTAAATTTAAATTATTTTTTAATTTTAATTAATTTCATTTTTTATTTTTATTTTTTATTTGATTTGATTAAACCCAGGAATTTTATGGTCAGCTTGTTTGTGTCATGGTCACCAGCTCAATCTTTTAATTGTAATTTTTTTTTGTTAATGTTTTGTAATTGTTTTGTTTTGTTTAAAAAAAAAAAAATTAAACCTTTTTTTTTAACATTAAATGTAATTATTTTTTTTTTTTAATGTTATTTAATTTTAATTAATTACATTTAATTTCTATTATATTTTATTACAAAGGAAAACCAGGACCCAGAAATTTCACGGTCAGTTTTTTTTTGTGTCATGGTTACCAGCTCAGTTTTGATTATTTTTATTTTTTGTAATTTTTTTTTTTAGTTTTGAAATTTTTAAAAACTTTTTTTAACATTAAATTTAATTACATTTCATTTTAATTTTATTTAATTAAATTAAATTTCTATTATATTATATTACAAGGAAAAACCAAAACTGATTGACAGAACCCATAAATTTCATGGTCAGTTTGTTTGTGTCATGGTCACCACCTCAGTTTGTTTATTTAATTTTAATTAAAATCTTTATATTTTTTTATTTTAATTTTAATTAATTAAATTTTATTTGAATGATATTTTATTACAAGGGAAAAAACCAAAACCCAGAAATTAATAATTTATTTATTATTATTAAATTAGTAACTTGTTTATTATTTATTATTATTATATATTTTAATTCCACATTTACCAGGTTGAAATAATGTAGTGCTTTAGGGTTTAATTGTAGTAATGAAACATGACTATTGGTGCTTTGCAATGCTGTGGTCATATTTAGAATGAGGCTAATAGTATAGATAATGTTTAGCTCTCATGTTGAATGTGATGGGTGAGAGGCAGTCTTTCCTTTGGCAAGGTTTTTGATCATATCTTCCTTCTCTCACAGAGAACGTGTTTTGGATAGACAGTATGGCGCCCGCTTGCTTCTGTGTACATTACGGACAGACGTGAAGCTCTCAGCTGAGAGGGGAGACCTACGCTGGATCTGGATTCTCAGAGCTGCTCTGCTGAAGAATCCCATTGTCTGGCTTCCCGTGAGTAGAGAGCGGTTCCCAGGGCTTGGCTTGTCTAAATAAGCCATGACAGAGTGGACTCCCTCCTGCAATAGCCTCTCTGACTCACTTATCTCTGGCAGACGCACTCTCAACACAAACCAGTGCCGGCTCTCTGTCACACAGCCTAATCTGTAATGTCATGGTTCACTGAAACACTCCCACTCTCTCCAAAAACTGGCACGACCTCCTTCAGCACTCTCATGATCCAGTACGATTTATACATTAGCGTTCAAAGGTTTGGGGTCTATAAGACTTTTTAATGTCTCTTCTGCTCACTAAGTCTGCATTTATTTGAAATAAAAAATACAGTAAAAGTGCAATATCGTGAAAAATTATTGCAGTTTAAAATACCTGCTTTCTATTTGAATATATTTTAAAATGTAATTAATTCCTTTGATGCAAAGCTGAGTTTTCAGCATCATTACTCTAGTCTTTAGTGTCACATGATCCTTCAGAAATCACTTTAATATGCTGATTTGCTGCTCAAGCAACATTTCTTTTTATTCATTATTAATCTTAAAACAGTTGTGATGCTTAATATTTTTGAAGGGAAATATTGATACATTTTTCAGGAATCTTTGATGAATAGCAAGTGCAAAAAAACAGCATTTATCTGAAATAACATTACAAATGTCTTTACGGTCACTTTTGATTAATATGAAAGAATCTTTGCTAAATAAAATTAATTTCTTTTGAAATCTTAATTGACTTTTGATGAATTTATACAAAGTAATATATAGGTAATAGCCACGACATACTGTATGAATATTATTGCATTAGATAACCAAATATCAATATTTAGGAAACATAGCACCTTAATAAAATATAAAGGGAATTAATTTTTTGTGATTTATATCTCATAATTGTCCCATAATTTCCAAACAATTTCCCATATTTGTTTTATCTCTTAATTTTACTTTATAGCTTTATATCTCACAAATGCAACCTTATTTCTTATCATCAGTGTTATTTTATGTTTTGATATTTAATATTTTAATTTTATTAATGTTTTGAATTAGTTTTAGATATTTAGTTTTATATTTAGTTTTACAAATTTTGCTGTGTATTTGTATTTGTCTTTGTTTTTTTTTTTTGTATTTTTAAAAATATGTATATATAGTTATTCATTTTTATGTTAGTTTTAGTTATTTTAGTACATCAAGTAAAACTAAATGAAAATGAGAATTTTTGCCTTTACAGCTGGCTAAAATAAAATAAGTTTAATAATAATTTTTTATTTTATTTCAGTTAAAGTTTATTTTTTTTCCAAGTAACATAGTTTAAAAAATAAAAATAAAATAATATATATATATAGAGAGAGAGAGAGAGAGAGAGAGAGAGAGAGAGAGAGTTTTAAATTTTCAAATTCAACCAACTTTAAAATTACATAAAAAAAAAATAAATAATATATATATATATATATATATATATGTACGCACACTACCAGTCACTGTATACTAAAGTACAGCAAAAACAGTAACATTTTGAAATATTTTTACTATTTAAAATAACTGTTTTCTATTTTAATATATTTAAAAATATTTTAATATATTTTAAAAATTAAAAGCGTCATTACTCCAATCTTCAGTGTTACACGATCCTTCGATGAATTGTTCTAATATGCTGATTTGCTGTTCAAGGAACATTTTTATTATTATTATTATTATTATTATTATCAATATTTAATACAGTTGAGTAATTTTTTTCAGGTTTCTTTGATGAATACAAAGATCCAAAGTTTAGCATTCATCTGGAAAAAAATCTTTTATACTAAAATAAAAAGCTTTTCTATTTCAGATAAATGCTGTTTTTCTGAACTTTCTGTTCTTAATTACCTGAAAAAATCTACTGGCTGTTTTCAACATAATAATAATAAATGCTTTTTGAGCTGCCAATCAGAATATTAGAATGATTTCTGAAGGATCACATGACTGGAGTAATGATGCTAAAAATTCAGCTTTAAAACCACAGGAATAAATTACATTTTAAAATATATTCAAATAGAAAATCCTACTGTTTTTGCTTGTTATTGCCTAGCATCATTTGCAGATGCCTGATAATTTGTTGACATTCATAATTTGCTGAAGTGTGGCTTAATTGTTCTAATACTTTTTGGCCCGCTCTACTTGCTCAATTACCAAGCGACCATTTAGCAGAAAGTCTGTTACATTATACGAGCCACACGTGCACACAAGCTCGCACACTCTCTCAATCTCTCTTCCTTCTGTTGTGTGCCTAAGCTGATGTTTTGGAAACATAATCTATAGGTCAGAGCCCCTCAGTGTGTGCACCTGTGGAAGAGGCCACTGACAGCCCAGGTAGAGTAAAACCTCTTGACAATATGCTCCACACCTAAAAAAAGAGAAAACAGCAATATCCTAGAATCCTCTCCTGATACTGTTGCCTTGCTTTACAGAATCTCTGTTGACAGACAGCTTGTCTGGCCTCATGTCTATAGGCCTGTAGGCATGAGACTTTATCCAAACTGCAGTTCTGCAGTGTGTTTACACACCAGTAGTTAAACACTTTCTCTATTATGCTGTTGACAATCAGGAGACAGTGAATCATTTCGGCGAATATTAAGTTTAAACTTGACAAATTTGTTTATAAGTCGCGCTTGTAACACTCGCACAATACTTACCGGGTGAGATGGGCACATGACAAGTCTTCATTTTGACAGATTACCTGAAGCTTTGTGAGACTGTGAGTCAGACAGAAACCCTGAAAGCTGTTTGAAAACACACCTGCCCTGACTTTCCTGTCCCTTCCTTCTGCCTGTGCTGAAAGCTGTTATCTGTCTGTCTGTCTGTCTCTAGCTTCTCTGCAGTTTGAGAAACCTCATGGCCAAGCCGAAGGACATGACGGTTCTTAGTTCTTGAGTTGGTTCGTTATCTTAATCTGACTTTCTGAAACACTAGCGTTTAACGTCCGTTTATTTGATCAAAAATACCATAAAAACAGCAATACTGTGAAAAAATTGCAATAACTGTGTCATTCAGTGTCATATGCTCAAGAAACATTTCTTTTTAATACTTGACAAACCATGATACATTTTATTCTGTTTTTTTTTTTTTTTTTTTGGATGAATATAAACTTCAAAATAACAACAACTAATTTTTGATTAATTTAATGCATACTTGCTGAATAAATATATCGGTATAATGCATACAAACAAACAAACAAATAAATAGCTATAAATCAACTGTTCATCTGAATAGTTAACTATTAACTATTTTTGTTCTGAAATGAGGAAGCAAAGTTTTTTTTTTTTACATTAAATGTAAATTCATGTTCAAGTCATATTTTCTTGGTTAAATAAACATTACTTATACCATCAGAAAAAGAAACTTTTATTTTATATTTTTACATTAACAATGTAATCAATATTCTATTTATTAGCACTTCTTACCTATAAGGCACTTAACGGTTTAGCTCCTGCGTACCTAACTAGTCTTCTACCACGCTACAATCCATCACGCTCCCTAAGGTCGCAAAACTCTGGACTGTTGGTAGTACCTAGGATAGCAAAGTCCACTAAAGGAGGTAGAGCTTTTTCACATTTGGCACCCAAACTCTGGAACAGCCTTCCTGATAACGTTCGGAGTTCGGACACACTCTCTCTGTTTAAATCTAGATTAAAGACTCATCTTTTTAGCCAAGCATTCAAATAATGCATCTCATAAACTTTTTCTGCAGCTATATCTGATCAAATGTTCATTATCAATCTTTTAGCTCTGGTTAACAAACCTTCCTTTTCTTAGTTTGAACAGCAGCTACGCTAATTATGTTCCTATTTGTTCTCTGTTTTTGCCATGGGATTGACATCCCATGGTAACTAGGAATTCACAAGCTCCAGTCTGGATCCAGAACACTTAAGAAGAGTTGATGCCAACCCCACAGAGGACTTCAGATGATGCCAACCCTGAAAACATACAGCACTACCGTATTCTGCTACTAATTAATAGTGTTCTTTGTCTGTTTGATTACGTCATTAATTGATCTTTACCACACATCTCTACCATATGTACATCAAGCTACTACTACATATATTGTAAAAATGTCAATTTGGTGTAAAGCTGCTTTGCAACGATATGTATCGTGAAAAGCGCTATACAAATAAATTTGAATTGAATTGAATTGAATTTATTCAAGCCATGCATGAATCTCATATTAGTGTTTTTAAGCATTTTAAAATTATTCCAAAATAACTCAAGGCAGTAACAATTTAAACAATATATTTTAATTTTAAACTTATGTTCAGCTGTTCTTTTTAATAGTTAACTATTTCTGAGTTTTTCAGATCATCAGTCATAAAAGCTTGGTAAATATTGGTCACAGACATAAAGATTTACTTTAAATTTCACCAATCTGATTACTCACTAAAAACTCCCACAGATCACGTGTTCGTGCCATTTTAAGGCTTATTTTGATGTAACAAATTGTATATTAGTTATATCTGTGTGTGAGTTGTTTACTTACTTTTTTTTAAAATTACCCCCCATCAAACTCATTGCACACTTTAGGGCATCTGTTAAAACTCAATGGGCTCAGGGGAGCCGAGAGAAACGTGGACCCCCGCTGTAACTTTACCCTGCTGGTGTTGCTGCTGGACAGTGTTTCTTTAGAAAAACAAGTGATTTTTTTTAATGCTATACAGTTGCAATCAAATTACTCAACCCCCTTGACCCGCAAGACATTTTGCTGCGGAGAACAAAATGTTATGAAAACAATTCAACAAAGGCATCAGTAAACTATTATAGAAAGTCTCTTAATACACATTTGAGTGATTCTGAGAATGTAACATTGAATCATAATAAAATTCAAATTGGGTCTAAACATTCATGTTCAAAATTATTCAACCCCCAAAAGTCAAAATTGTTTTATATATAAAATAAACACTAAACAATAAACACTGCCTGTAGGTGTTTAGAAGCTTCTGTCACCTCCTTATTGCAATCTCGGGCCATTCCACGCCTGAAAAGCTTACAGATCACTGATAATCTTTGTTTTTCACTTTGCCACTACTTTCCTCAAATTCAACCAGATATTTTCAATGAGAATTAAATCTGGAGACTGAACAAGCCACTTAAGAACATTTTACGACTGATCCCTGAACCAAGCATAAGTAGATTTAGCTGTCCTGCAGGAAAGCCCATTGAACATCAGCTTTAGTCTTTGCACTAAAGGCATCACAATTCTTGTCAAAATGGCCTGATACTTCAAAGTATCCATGATATCCTTCATACGGTCATGATTTCCACTTCCTGCTACAGTAAAGCAACTCTATAACAGGACTGATCCACCTCCAAGTTGATGATGGAGATAGTGTTCCTCTGCTTATAAGCTTTGCCTTTTTTGCACTAGACATACTGCTGATCCATGGGTCCAAAAAGTTCCAGTTTGGTCACATCACTCTATAAAACATTCTTTCAGAACTAAGTAAATTTTAGCATGTTCAAGTCTGACTTTTTGCTGATATTCAGCAAGATGTCTCATCATGAAGGCCATACTTATCTAGAGTTCTTCTTATACTCTGCGTTTTTCCTCCCTTCATTGGGTCATCTTGCAAGTCTTTGGCTGTACATTGCAGGTTTTTCTCAGTTATTCTGATCAAACATTTTATAATATTGTGCTTTTTTGTTCAACACATCAAAAGTTTTATGGTACAACACATTTCAAACTAAGAAATAAGGCTGCCAGCTGTGTCTCTAGGAACTTTTAATGTCTTGAAAATCTTCATGTAGCCTTACACGTTCTAACATCATAAAACTATTTCTTCTCTATAGCTTTTGTGAGAGCTCTGTTGACTTTGCCATATTTGCTACTCACATTCAGCACATGCATGGGCTGTCAGGGAAATGGGCTAAATGTGTATGTATGTGTAACAGCTCAAGCTAAATCTGTTTCTGAAGGCTTAAATGTGTAAAGACAGCTGTTCCCTACCATACAAATAAGTGACTTAAAAACATTAATGTTGAATAGGGGTGGAATAATTATGACATAGCTGTGTTATTATAGGGGTTCTATTATGCTCATTTACGAAGTCTTGATTTTGTTTTGGTGGTGTACTAGAACATGCTTTCATGCTTGGTGGTTCAAAAAAACGCATTTTTAACATAATTTACATTATTACAATACATTTCTCCCAGCCTGGCACATAAGGCTCGGTTAGTTCCGGGTTTAATGAAGGCCCGCCTTCCGAAAAACGAAATGTGTTGTGATTGGTTAGCTCAGCTCAGACGGTATTTCCATTCGGGCTGCACAACTAATCGAACGAGATTTTCCATGCGCATTTTGTCAATAAAGCCAGTTCTGTAATCAGCAGTAAATCTCCATCACCTGTTTTCAGATGGAGCAGCAATTATTACACAGAGCTTTAGTTCACTGATAGGTTACGCAAAAAAATCATAGACAATATTTTTGCGCGATTATGAAATCAAAAGAAATAATTCGCGATAATGACAACTGTTTGCGTAGCTTCTCAGTGAACTACGGCTCTGTGTAGGTAGTACATTTGAAAGCATGTGAGAATACCACATTTAATAACATGTTTTTACTCCAGTCTCACTTCAAAACGTCAGTCGAGTGTTTGAAATAAATCCTTCTGTGAGATGATGTGGCTTCTTACACAGAATAAGGCACACAACATATTTCATAGTATTCTAAGCAGTGATAAAGGCACTGTATTATACATATACTTTATTATAGTGAAAATTATAATAATAATAACTCAGATAAACCATATATTGTCGTGGTGTTTATTAGTCATGATGAATCAGTGAATAGAGTTAAATCTTCTGTTTATTCAGCTGCAGCGATCGTGATTCAATGGGTGTCTTCTTCTGGCGTATTTTGCATTTCCGTGCGAGAGCGCTATCTGGCCTTCGGACGAAGATTTACTGCTGATCACAGAACCGTACTTCACTGAAAGATACGCATGACAATCGCAGCTTCTGCCTAATCGCGATTACGATTTCATTTCGATTTATCGTGCACCCTAATTTCAGTACTGCCACGCCCCTTGTCAAAGAAGCAAGTTCTGTGTACAACTGTTAGCGCAAGCTAGATTAAAGTGATTCTTATGTTTTAAATATGGATATTTTTCTTACGAAAATGCATTGATTCACTACAGGAGTCCTTTATTAACCCCCCGGAGCCGTGTGAGGCACTTTTTATTATTAAGGATGGATGCATATTATGGGACTTGTTTTGGACTGATGAGGAGAAACACTCGTCTATGCCATTCTAAAGCTTAGGAATGTCAGGATAAATTTTAATATAACTCTGATTGCACTCGTCTGAAAGAAGGACATCATATACACCTAGGATGCATGAAGGGTAAGTAAACAATATACTACAGTGTTGGGTCCTATCATCATGATATTATCATACTAATGTATTTAATTATTTACATACTTGGTTTCATTGCCTGAAACCAGCTCCACCATAAGGCTAAAAGCAGCCTAACATTATCAAAGAACATCATCACTGATTCTAGCACAACTTTCTGCATTTTAAAAAACACTTGCGTTATAAGTGAAGCTATCTACACTGTATGATGAATAAATATCTTACTGCACACGTCTGCGGTGCGTTACGGCTTTGACGCAGCAACCGAAGTAGGCCGTGGCTTCGGCAGGTCTGCACAAAACTACCGGGGCTTTCACGTTTTTTAGTTTGATGGAATTAGAAATCATTTTTCCTCGTGTCATCACTGTAAAGATCACATGCATGAGTACAGCCTGAATGATACGGGGCTCATGGTATTTCTCTCCACTGCGAGTGAAGCTAAATTGCATGTTCTTTATCTGTGTCTGAATATACACCCAGTGTGTGTGTTTGGATTTAGTTTTTTCGTGTGAAGTATGCGAAGGCCTATGTGTCACTGGTTTAGGCTTGTGAAACAGGATATTTCACACCTTCCATGAAATAAAAGAAACTCATGCAAGGCTTGCTGTGAACAGAGAGCTTCCCCTAATAAATCCAGCTGTTTATAGTTCTGAGACACTCTTAATGGCCTCTAGTCTTGAGAGCACAGTGCACCGTCTTGCACTCACAAAAGTGATATATTAATACCACACAGAGTGTTGGCATTTACGCATGAAGACAGTTGTGAAAATGAAAGAAGGGATTGGAGAGGATAGGCTGGTTTTATTTATTCGAGATCTCATACACTTAATCCAGCAGAAGAAAATACATGAAAAGGCACGACATGTTTAAAGTTATTATTTTAAGGTAAATATACTGCTTGCATGGTGATTTTTTTGACTTGAAATTAATTTGAAACTTCAAATAAGTCAATAAATAAAGAACAGAGTTCACAGAACAGTTCACCCTGAAATCTTGTTATCATTTACGCACCCTCATGCCTTTCAAAACCTGCATGACTTTTTGCTTGAGTGGAGGGCTAAAGGTGTTATTTATTGTTGAGTGTCAATTGCTGCTGTTACAATGAAAGTGAATGGAAACCAAATCTGTCAGGAAAGATTTCCAATAATGCGTCAAGTTAGTGCTACATTATATAACTTTGTTTTGTTCTAAATGAACAACATTTAAATAATGAGACAGTACATCATCTTTCTGCTTTACCCTAAATCACAGTGGTAAGATTATAGCTTTATATTTTTGAGCTGTCTAGATGCATTTCCCAGGAAACTGCATACTTCCATTATTTGTGAATGTTTATTTATGTTTAATCCCTTAAACCTAAAGCAGGCTGGTACTAGACTGAAAGGGGGCGCTGCAAAGTTTTCGTCATATTGCTTCATAACCACTTGCTTGATCAACACAAAATAGGTGTCATATTAAAGCTTGGCTTTGCTTGAATATAAGAAATATGACCAACTCTTAACAAGTGCTTTTAAATTTGCTGAAATACTATAGGTGCTCCATTTTCATAGCATAAAGAAAAAAATGACTTTACTTGAAAATGTTATTTGTAAAAGCATCATACAAAACAGATTGTGTCATATATCGTTGAAGAGGCCTCAGTTAGTAGAATACAAAAAGCATATCTGTTTAGCTAAAGACTAAAATATGCAGAGTTTTGTGTGTAAAATCACCACTGATGCATGTGTAAACAGTATAGAGTGTTTGCACTTACGTCACGGATTGGGCAGTTACCATTTTGGCGATACTCAGATGTAAACAGCAGCATGGATTGCATGGTAAATGTACTACTGAACATGTTGTTCTGCTAATTTATGTTGTCTAAACCACAGTTAAAAACATGGAAGCTGCTAAATCTCATAGAAAAGGACTTAGGAAAGGATGCAATATTTTGACAAGCTAAAGTTAATAGTTGGTAAAGATATGTACGAGCAGTATTAATTATAAATAAAGATACTAGCCTAATATTTCACCTACCTGACCGGAAATAATAAGAACAAACATGAATGTTGTCAAGATTCTTGCCCTGGAAATCCTGGTTCAGTTTGGCCAACCACTTTTTTGTTATAACTTTTTGCAGTCTGTAGTACTCCAAATGTTTTCCCAGTCCGACCGATTAGTACAGCCCAAAACATGACAATAACTGACCATTTTCAGCAGCAGTAATCAGCAAAATATGCAAATTTCATTTGGTTCAGTGGGCAGTGTTTACGTTTAGTGCCGCCAACATGGCCGATTGATGACGCGTCGTGAAAACACTATACAATACTCTATACACGTGTTGTGTTTTAGCTCATAATTTTGCAAAACATTAGTTATATTGTAAAGTTATATATTAGTTAATATGTAAATTGTGAGAAAATCCCCACGGAATAACATGATATGCTGCTTGGCTAAAGCTATTGGACTTCCTGGATCTGAGTGTTCTCTAATGACATTTGAAAGTTTAACCAATGTTAACTCAATATGGTGTGTAGAGACCAATCAGTCACTGTTTTATTGCAGCGGGAGTGCGCTTGGATTGGACTGATGGCTCAGATTGACAGTTCTTACTTTACCATTCGCCATAGAATAGCGGCACACACTGAAATCATGCTGAAAGATCATCAATCTTCAGCTAGGATCTTATTAGTTTTTGCTTATTCTGTGTAATAATAAGTATTTTTTTGTAATAAGTTTTATTGTGTTCAGTAAAAGAATCAGATTTGTAGAGGTTTTTGGAATACTAATAAAACGGCTACCTTGGTTACAAATGCCATAACTTGTGATTCCTTTGAGATATCAGCAAAAAATTTGGCACAGATGCAGTTCACATGATGGTGAACAAGCCGTAACTTTATTTTATAATTAGTCACATATGCTTTCCAATAGTCACAAACAATAACAAATCAAGAAATTGCATCACTTCTTCTTGCGTTTTCTCAACAGTGTTGTAACATAAGAGCCTCCAAACATGTTGATCAAAATAAATTTTCTTTTTTTAAGAGGTTTTCTATCAAATGAATTTGAAGCTAATTTTTTTTTTTGTAAAATTTTAAGCCTTTACCTTTAAGTATGTCACTTAGACATGAAATCATTAAAAATGCCTTCAGGGTGTGGGTGTAAAGGGTTAATAAATGAAAGAAGTACAGACTGCTAGGCCATACGCAGTTTAAATAGGCCTAGTTTGAAGCCAAAACAAATTAGCCTCAAACCGAAAAGCGTTAGCAAGCAAAAAAGCGAAAGCGACAGTTCCCGTAATAAAACACGAATCAACATAGTTTGCATAGCATCAAATGAGCTGTGCACTGACTAGGTTTTCACAAAACAATGTTTACGTTGGTTTCAATGCCGATCACTAATCCACTGCTTTGGTTTATTTGCCTATAAATAGCCTATAGGCAAGTTAATAGTTTTCACCAAATTACCTTATCTAATATGAATAGCAATCGTTACGTCTAAAATCAACACTGTCAAGCTTTTGTAACGTTGCATTTAAAGCAGTTGTTTTCACAACGGCGGAATTTAAGCCACCTGCCCTTAGGGCCTATTTTTGGATATCCGTAGTCTTTCGTTACTGATATTCACACTGATACAGTGGTGCAACTCAAGCCATCAAAGTCACTTAATTACCAAAACAATGTCAAGCAATCAGATTCACGTAATTCAAACTTGCGTAATTACCAAAAAAAAAAATTCTTCGGCAAATAACATCTAGTTACATGTTTCATCCACTAGAGGTCCAAAGGTTACATAGTGTAGCTTTAAACTTAATCTTCCATGCAAATGGCATGTGTTGCTTCATAAGTCTTGACATGTAGTGCACGATTCATCCCCATTTACTTTAATTATATGAAGAGAGCAGCTTGAACATTCTGCTAAACATCTCTTTTCGTGTTTCTTCTGTAACAGGGTGTTATTTTTTTTTTTTCGCTATACCTTTAAGGCCACACAGGATTTGTTAGTAAGCTGATTTTGTGCACAGGTGTCCAAAATTTTCTCTCTTCAGCTTGACACCCCTCCAGCACAACTTTTTTCTGCTCTCTTGACAAATGCCTCTCGGAAAGTAAACAAGGACATAAAATATCCTGACAAGAACCCTCAAAGGGAAGTGTGTCTGCTCTCACTGCAGAGCGAGCCAGTCGTCAGGTGACTTCTCTTTCACAGGTGTGGACAGAGCTGAGAGGAGAGAAGGGGTCTTAGCTGGTTGGACAGAACAAAAGCACACCGGACAGAGCTGTCTGCTCTGTGTTGACCTTGAGCAACAGACAAAAAGCTGTCTGTCATTGAGAAATTTCTTTGCTTGCCTCAACTGGTCATTCCATGACCTGTTTAGTGAGATGCAGTAAATTTCATGGCTAGCCACTTTGCTGAAACTTCACTCAAAGCAGTGATTGCCAACCTTGATTCTGAAAGATTCCGGACAGCACATTTTGGATGTCTCCTTTATTTAACACCTGATTGAGCTCATTAGCAAAGGCTCCATGACCGAACAACTGGGTGTGTCAGATAAGGGAAACATCCAAAATACAGTGTTGTGGGAGATGCTTGGGAAACACTGATTAAAAGCATAGTTGAAGCAAAGTTCATGTATATTTCATTTTCTAAACATTGCATGCATTTTCTCTGACAAGTGTTTTTTTGGTAAAACAAATTTATTTGGCGTTTCCTCATGTAATGACTGTAAAGATCATATGGACAAGTATCTTGGCTATCATATTATATTGTATTATATTAATTTTCTTTATTGTTAGTTAACTTCCAAAATAAAAAAATCCTGATAATTTACTCACCCCATTTCATCCAAGATGTCTTTCTTTCTTCAGCCAAAAAGAAATTAAAGTTTTTGAGAAAACATTCCAGGATTTTTCTCCATATAGTGGACTTTAATGGGAGCCAATGGGTTGAAGGTCCAAATTGCAGTTTCAGTGCAGCTTCAAAGGGCTCTACACAATCCCAGCCAAGGAATAAGGGTCTTATCTAGCGAAACGATTGGTCATTTTCTAAAAAAAAAATACAAAAATTATATACTCTTTAATCACAAATGCTTGTATTGCACTAGCTCTGTGATGTGTGTCCGTGTTTTCAACCATTATGTAATCACATTGGAAAGGTCATATGTGGTTAGGGCAAAAAAATGTTAATTTCTTTTCAACTGAAGAAAAAAGACATGAACATCTTGGATGACATGGGGGTGAGTAAATTATCAGCAAATTTTTATTCTGGAAGTGAGCTAATCCTTTAAAAGTACTTTTAATTAGTGTCTTTTATCATATTACTTGCCACAATAAAAACCACTTGATATAATGCATATATCCTTGCTTTAGTTTACAGTAAAACAGTAATGCAGTCCATGTATCCTTCTAGTCATAAAACAGATCATTTAAACATACAAACAAAAAGTCAAGTTCTTTCTCAGGAATATTTAATCACGATAGCGTCAGTTCAAGGTCAGTTAGTCTTCGTTCTAAGCAAGCAGTCGTGAAGGCCTTGAATGTTTGCATTTCACCTGTCTGACAATAAAACACATGATTTGGGCAAAGCAAAAACAACAGGACACCATTCCAGACAGTGGAGGAGCGGATATGTGCCAAATCAGAGCTGGTGAGCAGCCCTAAGAGGTTCTAAGTGGAGGTCCTATCTCTGCTATGATAAGTAAAGTTGCCTTGTGTCAGTGTTTTTCAATGCACTCCTTGTTTTTTCCTTATCTGCGATAATTAAAACATTGAAATTCCTTTCACGGAGCCCAGGGAGTGAGCGTCAGACCTGTTGGGAAGCATCTTGTGGAAATGTAACAGGTTGGAGCATATCAGAGCCCTTAGCAACCCATCTATGGCCAGAGGAGTGTAAAAATATTCACACACTGGTGCCAGAAAACACCACGTTCCCACACTCACTCACAAACCCATCTTTCAGCCCAAAAAGGCAAGCCACTTTTATCCATCTTTTTATGGTAAACAACAACTTCATGTGCATATTTTGAACACGGCGTGTAATATTGTTCATTTACTTTGAGTCTAGAATTTGTAAACCACTGGAGAATAAGGGCTAGTTGTAAAACAAATGGTTTAAAGGTTTCCAAACATGCTAGGAAGACGAAATTTATGTATGTGCCATATTATACTGAAAAATTGCGACAAAATGTAACATTTTCAAAGGATACAACTGAATGTTAAATTAACCACCTTATTTTTCCACTAAGACGGGGCTCGGCCATTTGTAAATTTTATGGGTCTGGTTTTCGGTCTCATCCGCGTCCAGCTATTTTTAGCTGTACAGAACATCTCGTTTTGCTGTTTGATATTACAAATTGGTGTCTTACCATATTAATGTATTATCTAAATTATGAACATACTGGTTTGTATTGCAAACATTTTACAGATTACTGTGCTTTGTTATTCTTTGTTATTCCCAGCAGTGGCTAATAAACCGAAAGTCTCGCACATTCACAGAAAACGGCTTACGCTGTAAAAACAAAAAGCACAATTTGTTGAGTCAGCTTAAAATAACTTGTTACCCTGCTGCCTTAAAATTTTTAGTTCAGTCAACTCAAGTTTAGTCAACTTGAAATGTTAAGTTGTACTAAGTGAAAACTTAGATATTTGTGTTTGTTAAACTTAAAAGAAAGGTAAGTAACCCAGCTGCCTTAAAAATTTAAGTTGAATCAACTCAAGTATCTCAGTTGTCACTTAGTACAACTTAACATTTCAAGTTGAATAAATGTTTTTTGAGTTGACTAAACTTAAAATTTTAAGGCAGCCAGGTAACAAATTATTTTAAGTTGACTCAACAAATAGTTTTTTTACAGTGTACTTCCATGTTGAAAAATAAGGTAGATAGCTTCTAATGAACCAGAAGTCTTTCTTCTGTACTTCTGCATTTAAGAATAAGGTGGATAGAAAAAGAAAAATTAATTTTTCATCTCAGTTTTTAGTATTTATTTCAAACGAGACAAATCTATTATTTTGCAGTTTCCATAGCTATTGAGAAACCATGAGAAAAATGCTCCAGTTTGTGTGCATCTAGTGTTTGCGTTTTAATGCGACTTTTATTTTCACGCATTAAAATGCTGTCTTGCGCACACAAAATTGCCCGGGTTTTTTGAAATCAATTAGGCATGTAAAGTGGATCATCTCAAACTTCATTTAGCAAATCCAACTTTAAATCTAGCTTAAAACCAACAATATCCTTTTGTGATTCATTTTTTAACCTTATTTAAAAGGGGAAAAATACAGTTACAGTTACTTTTTTCAAAATATAATGTACTGAAACAACTTCTCTTTGCAGCTGACGTCGTGAAACCCTTTTCTTCCAACTGCCTGTCGTGGCAGAATTCTGGTATGTAGTCAATCTAATTAACTCTTGATGACAAATCAAGTCCAGTTTTACACCGTTTCTTTTATTCACCTTTTTCATGCCGTAAGTGTGGGCAAGGCCATTTGTAAATTTTATGAGTGTGGCTTCTGGTCTCATCACTACTTTTAGCTGTACAAACTGCTCATTTTCCTGCTTGATATTGCTAATTGGTGTGTCTTACCATATAATTTTAATGTATTATCTTAATTATGAACACACTGGTTTTACTGTTTACTGAACGTTGTTATTCTTTTCATTTTTTTTTGGCTATAGCAGCTAATGAACAAGAAGTCTCGTCCATAGGCTTACTTCCACATTTAAAGGGGTCATCGGATGCAAAGTTCACTTTTTCATGTTGTTTGAACATTAATGTGTGTTGGCAGTGTATGTACAAATCTACCCTATAATGATAAAAATGCAGTGGTTTTTAATTAATCTGTAAAAATAATATCCCCTTTTTTCAAATCGAGCCATTCTCAGATGCCTGTCGGTGTGCCGTCATACCCACGATAGTTGATTGACATGAGCATCTTACCTCAGACCAGCTGTCACAGTCCAGTAATCTCCATTGTTTCGATGCCGGAGCAGGGATGTAAATTAGATTAAGCGATTGAGGTGTTGTGTTGCTGGATGTAATAATGAACATAGTGGTCGTTATTTACTCCCGACATCTGAGCCACTGAAGATGCAGTGGATTAAGTTTGTTTGTGAAGGGAATGCGGCTCCCGATCTACATATATCCATCTATGTTCGCGCAAATCATTCATGATCCAGCTTCACTTACAAGGGTTTTTTTTTTATGAATCTTTGCGATTATCTTTCCTTATAACATGGTAGTTTGGAAGTTTAGCAGCTAAGTGCGGCTAAATGCGGCTAAACAGGCTCGTCACTCCACAGAGAGAAGAGAGGGGCGGAGCGAGCAAAGCTCATTTGCATTTAAAGGAACAACCCCTTAGAATGAGATGATTTTTACAGAGCTCATTTTGACAAGGTAAAAAGGGTGTTGTTTTACACAACCATTGAGAATTTTTAACCAAAGTATATTATAGACTTTTCATTAAAACCCTAAAGAATCATATCAACTTGTGGAAAATGTGCATCTGATGACCCCTTTAAGAATAGGGTGTTTAAAATTCATACTTAAGTTAATTTTTTTATCTCAGTTTTTTGTATTTATTTCAAATGAGACAAATTATGCTGTTCAGCAGTTCAGAAAAACACATGTATATCGCCACGCATTGTTTCTTCTTGTTTGTGTACATCTAGTTTTCGCGTCTTAACGCAACTTGTATCGTCACGCATCAAAATACTTTCTTGCCCACGCAAAATTCGCCATTTTTTTGTAAATGTAACGTGATCTGAAACAACTTTCCTTTGCAGCTGACGTCACAAAATCCGTTCCTTCGGGCCACCTGTCCCGGCACGATTCTGGTATTTAGTCATTTTAATCAACTCTTGAGAACAAATCATGTCCTGTTTTACATTGTTTATCTCATAATATCTAGAGTATCAAAAGTGTAATGTGTTTAATTCACCAACTGTCAGAAAAGCCACATTGGCTACATCACTAAATCTAAAGCACTCTCGCCCCTAAAAGAAAAACATTTATGCATTGAGTGTTCTTTACATTATTTTTCCTAACCACACACTCATAAAACCTTATACATTTAAATCTGAGGAATTACAAAGCCGTGCTTGTGGTTAGAAAGCTCAGTGTGTGTTTTCGCAGAAGAGAAGCAGAGTTGATGGCTGATAAATGCATCACACTGGAGGAGAGTTCATCTCTTATGGTTTTACTGTAAATGTTTACATTCCAGCATGCCGTGATGTTATCAGCTAATCGTTTTTGGAACAGGCTGTGGAGTCCTGTGGGTTGGATTATTGGTGGTGGTGTTGGGGGGTGATTCGCCTGAGGAGACAAGGTCAATGTGAAGCTGTGCTCTCTCCAAACAAAGGTATTAACTTTGGGCCATTTCTTTCCTCTTTCGTGCCCTTTCTATAGCCGGGATGAATGCATTAACGTCTCTTTCCACTGCGCACATGTGAAAATGTAGCTTCATGTTACTTCCTCCCACCTGGAAGCTTGATCATCTGTTCAAGTACCATGAGGCATTAATGCATGTAATTTTGTGATATGTGTCATTTTTTCAATTTAAAATGCTTTCTCTCATCCCAGCTTAAACAGAAACAACTTTAGGTAGATTACCAACTTAAGAAGGTTGATTTCCCTAAAAACTTTTAACACTGTTGATCTATGGTGCTGTCAAAACATTGCAAAACTGACTCAACCAATGGTGGTTAGGGTTAGGGTGGAACTGTGTGTTAAATCTGTAATTGCAGAAATAGGGGAGTGTTGGAAAAACCTGTTTGAAAACAGTCATTACTTTTACAGATCTGTTTTGGTGACACTCTTTGTGTAAAATGAGTCGAAAAGAAATTAAGGTTTTTGAGGAAAACATTCCAGGATTTTTCTCCATATAGTGGACTTTAGTGGTGGCCAACAGGCTGAAGGTCCAAATTGCAGTTTCAATGCTCTACCAGAGGTCGCGTTAACGAAAATTGTCCATTATTGACAGAATTTTTTTTAATCAGTGATGGAAAAATCTGAAGGCCGTCCGTCACTTTGACAGATTACACTGAGGGTGCTCTATTGCAAATTGTAGCTGTAATTCACACCCCTGTCCAGTTGGTGGCAAGATGAGTACCCAGTGTAAGTTACACCGATCTATCACGCCACATTAAGGAGCGCCAATAGGTATTTATTGCTTGAATTTCCTGATGAAATGGACAGAATTTGAAATCTGAGACTTTATTTCATATCAAAAGTAACAAAGCGCAGAGCTCAGCCTATTGCGATTTATTGGATGGGAGGCGCACTATGTATTGCTCATTCATCAACTGAAAACAGCATGGACCAAAAGATCGACTGGGTTTTAAGAATCGTTTTTTAGTTCATTAAAATGAGAATCTATTAAAATCGAATTTTTTATTTATTTTTATTTTTTTTTTATTACTCAGCCCTAGCCTATTTTGTTGTTTTTAAACATTGTGCTGTCGTCCTGTAACTTCATGATAAAAATGGAAATGTAAACAAAAATAAAAGCAATTAAATGTGTTATTATAATTAAAACATAAAAAAAGAAAAAAAATGACGGGTGATAATAGATTATGACCGAATTTTTACGACCCTTTACGGACAATGTTGAGGTCCAATGCAACCTCTAGGCTCTACATGATGCCTGCTGAGGAATAAGGTTCTTATCTAGTGAAACGATTGGTTGTTTTCTAAGAAAAATAATTTTTTATGCTGTTTAACCACAAATGCTCATTTAACACTAGCTTGACCTCACGCATTACGTAATCACGCACATGACGTAGGAGAAAGTACCGACGCAGTTTTACTAAGCGAACATGCAAAGAAAGTCAAACACCCTTTACAAAAAAAGGTAAAACAGTGATGAGCGATTTTGAAGTTGCAGGAGTGTTTCACCCTACCCTACCTTTTTTAACCGAAGGACATGAACGAAGAACTAACCACATGTGACTTTTTGCGTGAAGTCATGGATGGGCATCGCAGAGCTAGTGCAAAATGAGCATTTGTGGTTAAAAAGTTTGTACATTTTTATTTTTTTAAGAAAATGACCAATTGTTTTGCTAGATAAGACTCTTATTCCTCATCTGGGATCATGTAGAACCCTTTGAAACTGCATTGAAACTGCTATTTGGACCTTCAACCTGCTGGCCACCACTGAAGTCCACTATGGGGAGAAAAATCCTGGAATGTTTTCCTCAAAAAAATTTCTTTGCGACCGAAGAAAGAAAGACATGAACATCTTGGATGACATGGGGGTGAATAAATGATCTGGAAATTTTAATTCTGGAAGTGAACTTCTCCTTTAAACCTGTTTTTTGTCTTTTCTCTGCCATTGAAATAAATGAGCTGCTATGTATAGAAGCCCATTTCTGTCATGAAATAAAGAAAAAAAAGTAATTGCATCTTTTTATCTCAAAATTTCCAACTTTTATTCTCCCAATTCTTAAGTTTATATCTTAAAATTGTGACTTTTTTCTCACACAAAATAAAAAATAAAAAAGTTTTTTTTTTTATCTCACCGTTGTTTTTTTATTGCGACTTCTCAGAATTGTAAATTTATATTTCACAATTCTGATTTTATATCTCACAATTCTGAGCAATTCACGCTTCTTTTTTTATCAGAATTGTGAGATAAAACATCACAATTACCTTTTTTTAATGCCATGGCAGAAATAACCTTCCATAGCTTTTTTTTTTTAAACAAAAAAAAAGAGAAAATTACACTCCAGAAATAACTAACCACTAATTCTTTTTTATTGCTCATCAAGGAAATTGTGAGACATTCTGGAAGTACTTTGCTTTACAGCTCTTTGTGTGAAATCCCTTAATCAGTGTCTTGGCTGATGACAGACTCTTTGTTCTTCAGCAGTTGAACTGGGAGTGTCCGACTCATGGTTGAGGTATTTTGAATCAATTCTTTATCTCACCTGTTTTAATTTCCTCACAGATGAATGTCGAAGTGAAACATGGCAAAATAACAATTTGTGTTTTTTCCCGTCAATGGGAGGCCTAATTGCTGAGGGGCTTTGTTGTAGCAGGTAATAATGAGCGCACAGTGGGCGAACTCTCGCAACCGCTTTTGTTGTCTTTGTGAGGGTTTATAAGCCTGCTCACTCCAGTCTGCACGAATCGTCTGCTCTACTCAAAAACCATGTTTACATACTTTTTCACTATACATTTTTTTGTATAAACACAGACATCCATATGGTGCTCAACTGCACCCTAATTCCTCTTCAGAAGCCGATCTATTCACGTTTTTGTGGAGAGGTCTATAATACAGTAGTCCTTGTGCTTATAAAGGCCATCATCAAGTGATTTTAGCAATGAAAAAGACTGTAACTGAAAGAAAAAAACATTCAAAACACCAAAACAACATCTTTACAAAATTCATACAAGGAACTGATATTGTAGACATTAATTGGGTTGGAAAAAACACCATGGTTCATATATTTATGCTAATATTATAAACATTAAATGTTAAAATTGTTACGTTAAAGAGCTATTTTTACCGTTTAACTCATAAAAATGAGTTTTGTTGGAATAAATTAATGTATTTAGGTTGATACAGTGATGCATTTACTAGCATTTTTGCATTTTAATAGTAAATTGTGTGATTGACTCTACACTGATGGTTCACAGGTGGCCTGATTTTAGTACAGTTTACTTATTTTCTTTCTTCACTTTGTTGGTGGATTGTAAACGGAAATCCGTGTTTTGCACTCGGCTCTCTCAAAATGAACAATATATGGTATGTTGCTGTGATTTCATCCATGAATCTGGCTTGACTGTGTGTAAAACATTGCTGTAGTGGATGCAGGTCTCTGAGAGTGTGATATTGCAGATGGACGCTGTATTTTGGTCATACTGAACCTCCTTTCTCTTGCCTTTATGAGGGTGTTGTCTCCTCAAGCGCACATGATTAATGTGCTCTGGGTTTTAGCCAGACTCTGTTGTGCAACGTAGACATGGTCTATTGACAGTATCTGAATCATGCAGATATCACGAAAGGGCTGCTTAAACTCATGTGAACTGCTTTATATTGTGATGGTTGAATTAGAATTATATTTCTCGCCCCCAACATTCTTTTTTTTTTTTTTTACTGCAATAAACAGCTGACTAATCCTTGGATGTGTGTGAAAGGCAGCACAGTCTCAGTCACGTGGAATAACACACATTTCAACATCCTTACCTGAAACACTGCAGATATTCAGTACAGCTGAACAGTAGAGCTGCAAAACGATTAGTCGCGATTAATCGATTCAAAATAAAAATGTATGCTTACATACTATATGTGTGTGTACTGTGTGTATTTATTATGTATATAAAGAGCTCAGATGCAAAGCCAGCTAAAAGCCATCTCGGTCAAAAATGAGATAATGATAGTGAATAAATGCTCCTGACACATATTATACGTCTATCAAATACTTTTACTTCAAACTCTCTAAATTCCAGCCTCAGCCCAATCAGAAGTACCAGTACTTATATAGAAACCTATACAAAGTAGCCAGAAAGAAATGCTAACTTTAAAGAAATGCAACAGATGGATTTAGGGGCTTTTGCATCTGAACTCTTCATATATGAATACACACACATATGTGTATATATTAAAAAAAAATATCTGTCTGTATTGTATGTAAACAGTTGCATATAATTTATATTATATATAAATATTTTACATATGAATCTAACATATTTGCGACCCCAGACCACAAAACCAGTAATAATGGTCAGTTTTATGAAATTGAGATTTATACATCATCTGAAAGCTAAATAAATAAGCTTTCCATTGCAATGTGGAATATTTGTTAGGATAGGGCAATATTTGGCTGAGATGCAACTATTTAAAAAAATCTGGAAGGGTGCAAAAAAATCAAAATATTGAGAAAATCGCCTTAAAGTTGTCCAATTCAGTTGTTAGCAATGCATATTACTAATCAAAAATTAAGTTTTGATACATTTATGGTAGGAAATATTGAAAATATCTTCATGGAACATGATCTTTATTTAATCTCCTAATGATTTTTTGGCATAAAAGAAAAGTCGATCATTTTAAGCCGTACAGTGTATTTTTGGCTATTACTACAAATATACCCATGCTACTTACGACTGGTTTTGTGGTCTAGGGTCACATTTTTCCTTAATATATACATGTATGCGTGTATATTTAAATATACATAGTACACACACATATAGTATGTAAACAAACTTTTATTTTGAATCAATTAATTGCAACTAATCGTTGTGCAGCTCTAATGAACAGCTAGTTTAATTTATTAATTTATTGCTAAATTATCTGAATTAAAAAAAATTAGTTTCACTCAGAAGTTGATACTAAATTACAAAATTAATCACAAAGAAATAGAATTTTTTTAAGTAAACAAATACTGAAATCGTAAAACAAACTAATAGTAAATAGAAAATTTAAGATTCAGTAGTCATTTAAATGAAATTCATCAACAGATGAATGTTTTAAATAATGCATTGCATTGTACCCTTTATTCAGCTTGCTTTGCTGTTTATTTCAGTTTTTTAGATATTTAATTAATATATAAGCAGTTGATAATCAAGAAAGAAAGACATATAGATAGATAGTCTGTATCTGTATTGTTTGTTGTTGAATCCAATATATAAACCATTTTAAAAAAGCATGTTATTTGACACGTAAACAGCGCTTCATTTGTAAACGTGTTTGACCTTACAGTGATACTGTCCTACTCAAACACAGGACTGCAGACTTTTCAAAACAGTCTGTCTGACTCTGTTGTTCTTCATGAAAATGTACGGCACAGTCTTGCATGCAAGGTCAGAGACAGGGCAGATTATAGATCATTTGATATTTCAAATCCCAGATTGGCTCACTTTCAGTATATTTAAGTTAACTAAAACAAATTTGTGCATTCATTGTGGCTTCTATAAGAGACCAAGTGCTGTTGGTTTATTTAAAATTCTGTTGAATTATGACTTTAATGTTACCGATGCTGTTTTCATTGGCTTTTATCTGTAAGTTAGTCTCTCGCCTGTCAGGACGTTATTTACAAAGAATCTTTTGATCAGTTCTTCCTATTAAATGATTGCCTTTAAGGCATTTATCTTTGTACGCTGTGTTGACAAACCCACTTGAAGCTTTTTGCTTTTGCGGTTAGCTTGTGTTGAGACACATGATTTTTTTAAAATCAAATGTGCCTTTATTAGACCTGTATTTTGGACTTTGATACTGGATTTAGGCATTGAATTAAAGCAGCTGACACAATTTAAGACTTAGTGAACTATAGAGTGTATTTTCCATGGTGAAGAAAATAAACAAGAGCTTTAATTGACAAATGCTAACAGAAAAACTTAAGCTAACTAAACACGCTCAATATCAAAGCATTTACAGTGGACCTACAGTAAAAAGCATTTGAACATTTAATCAACACTTAAATGTATGAATGCCTTTGCATTAGGTAACAAATATTAAACTGAAAAATTTAAAAGCAGTCATGCAAAACATTTTACAAACGGACGATTGTTAGGTTTCAAATTGTACACCTAAAAGCATTAATAATTTGTTTTGCAGATGCCAGGTTTGGTTTAATATTTGATCTAAAGCAATAAAATTCATTTTAAGTGTGCATACTTGTTCAAATGCATTACTGTTCATCATTAAAAAAGACAGATATGACTACAAATGAGAGAAACTCCTCTGAGTGAATTGTCTTTGCTTTGACTTAAAAATGACTGATTGTGAACATCAGTATATCATATTCCTCTTCTGGTTTTATGGTCATTCTATAGTTTATTTATAGTTTCAGCATTGATAATCCATGGAGGAATAGCAGTTTTGTTTATCTGGCTGTATTCTGACTGTTTGTGTCTCCGCAGTCACTTTCCACATGATGTTGTAACAACTCCAGTAAATCAGTACAGGCCACCACTTAAAGTGTTTCCCGAGATCCATGGCTGGAAGCAGAACATGTAGGGATAGTACGGGAATGACTGGTATAATGGAGGAACGGACGGACTAGGCAGCTCCTCGGCGTTGTATTGCCTCTCGTCGTTTCTCACCAGTACTTTCACTGCCACTCTCTTTGCCAGGGTTGTCGTGGGAGTTGTCGCGTGCTCGGCTGCCATTTGTCGCCGTTTAGTTTTGTATCTCCTATTCTGGAACCAGATCTTCACCTGTGTCTCGGTCAGTTTGAGTGCTCCTGCGAGGTCAGCCCGCTCTGGGCCAGACAGGTACCGTTGCAGGTTAAAGCGCCGCTCCAACTCGTACACCTGCGCGTGGGAAAACGCTGCCCGTGATCTTTTTTTGCTCGATTTGGGGTTTTCTTCAAAGTTGCAGCTCTGTGGTTTCTGTTGGTCCTTGTCGTGATCTGTATAGATGGGAAAAAAACAGGTTTAGGCTCTGTTTGGAAAATCAGAGGCCTTTGTGTTACATTCAGTAGCCGATATGAAAAATAAAAGCTTAAAATAGCTGGACAATATTGAGGAGTGGCTGTTAAGAGCTTAATAGACCTATTAAATGTAAACTGATGTCTGTTTGAGGAGATATTTACTTTAAAGCAGTGAACAATACTTTATTTTAATTCTCTGAGAGGAGACAAAGGCAGTGGTTTTATTATTATTTCAGCTTCTTTATCTCAGGTCTTTATCTGTGTCTTAAACTTTAATATATTACTCTGGTATATAAACTCTGGGGTAAATGTGTGTTTTTTTAGCCCCACTACACTGTAACTTAAAACATGAATATTTTAAATGTTGTAAATGAATTTATTGATGTAATCAAATACTTAATTATGCCACCCCTATTTAAAATATAAACACTTTTTATTCAAAATGGTCTTTTTTTACCTTATAAATAAATTTGAAACACATACAAAAATGCATAAAGCATAAGCTGACAATTACAAATCATAAACAGTGCTTGGGTGTATTTGTTTATACACCTTAAATGTTTTTTACACATAAAGCTTGTGTGAATGTTATCAAACATTATAAAAAAATATTATTTAAAAAAAAAAAAAACACAGTTCTGTCATTTCCATAACATGATTATAAATTAAATGATATTTTGTGTAAAAATATTTTCACCTATTTACAACACAAAATCATTTTTCGTGGTAAGAAAGTGTAGGTCTTATAGATTTAGATATATATAGATCATGTTTATGCTAAATGACAGAACTTGTGTCATGTGAATTAGCAGTTTCACTTGTTGAATTGTATTATATTGGCCCGCAAATACTAAACAAAATGAGATTGTTTATAAGGTTGTATAAGCTATATTCGTCACAATTGCGACAAACACGCATTTTATGTTAGAGATTAGTCTCTGTTTTAAATTTGCATAAAATTGTTTTCAGTTGCATTTAAAATGTTTCATATATGTGTGCCGGTTTAAATAACTAAAATGTTTAAGCTGAAATTGAGTGATGCATAATAATGATTCGGAAAAACGTTTTATTGCCACAATAAATTGATGCACAAAAGCTACGGACAACAGCTCTTTTTATTGACGTTAATTAACACAGTTAAGTTTTTCTAAACTATATGTTAATCTGTTGCAGACAAATATTGGAATATTATATACGTTTGACACAAGTTAGATGGAAAAAACACTTGAGTTAACAGGTGTGGAGACAAAATGTTTACAACGCTGCCCGGTCTCCTCAATAACGTACAGCAATACGTGAAGTTGTCTTAATGTCTTACCGTGTCGTCTTTGCAGTGAATTGTCCTCTCCTCCTGTTGATTCTTCCTCACATGAATGCTGGTCAGAGGATGAGGAGTCCAAAACAAGCACACAGGAAGAGATGCGCCTCTGTGCGCTCTCAGCTCCAGCGTTTTCCACCGGCAGAGAGGAGCTTGAACAATCCCGGGTCTCTCTCTCCTCTCCATGAACCTGCTCTTCTGAGTATTCCTCATCAAGACCGGTATTTTTCTCGCAGTCAAGTCCTCGGTTTAATATGTTGTGAATGGAAAAGGAGGTGCGGTTATTCGCCATTTAAAACATAACCTACGTAACCTGCTCGACAATTTTCAATGGCCTGCAGTTTTGCTCTTCTATCTGGGAAGCTCCTGCGCTTTCATGGCGGTGAATTAGTCCTCAGTATAATTGGTTTCCCCTTTGCGTGTCATTTAATTGCGGGAAAACGTCTTCTGACCCAATCAACGAGTAAAGTGTCAGAAGATGTCATGTGTGCATCAGTTTCCTCTCTTCCCTTTTCAGACACGGTGCCAATGGGCTTTCTGGAGCGTTTCGCTCCTCCCTCTAAAATAGACGAGTAGAATTGAACACCCATCGAAATCTGTTTACTACCACATACTTTTACTGGCTTGGTTGAGTTTTTCGATGACAAACAAGGATGTCCGAGACGAAACGGGAAAAATCTCTTCTTTTTTTATATTTAGTTTAATATATGCGCCATTGACGTGACACATTTTTGTGCGGATATAAAGTTCAGGATACGTGAAATACGCAAAAAAAAAAAAAAAAAAAACTATCATACAATTATACACCTCCTTTAATGTCAGCAGTGCATGGTGATTTTATCCCTTGATTTCAGTACTTTCTATATTAACGTCCACACACACAAAAAAGCACTTGAAAAAAAGGAAAGAAATGTAAGTTGTTTGACATAATTTGTCAAAATTTTGTCAGCCGAATCAGAGTCAGTGTGGCGTAACCAACATGTGGGAACTCATTTTGTTGTCCTTTGACAAAATAATCATAATATAGACAGGGTTTCCTTTAGACCTTCATGACTCTGTGTCAAAGTCATTACGTTTTTCTTAAAATTGTCAGATATGTTCACCACATTTATTAAAAGACAGGTTTTTATGTCGAATGGAGTATTCTTACGATTTTTTACACACTGAAGATTGTTTGAAAACGTTTGTTAAAATAATGATTAAACTCACACTCGCGTGTAGGCCTATTAAATTAGCAAATGTTTTAGTTTTAACCTTTTCACAAGTAGTTTTTTTTTTTAATAAAATGCTACAATGTTAAAAAAATGCTAAAAACCATAAATACAAAGACACATATACAGCAGTGTTTTAAACGCCTATGACACATTGACGGGGTCATAATTTGAAAGGTAACGCTGACTAAAACTCTTAAAAAAAAAAAAAAAAAAAAACATTTAAAAAAATCCTTAAAATAAACTACGTAGCATTTTTGTATAACGTGTGTACATCTCACAACCAACACTTAATATTGAATGTTTTGTTTATGTTTAATGTTCAACATTTGACTTGCTTAGACATATAAAGGTAACATATTCGATAACTAGAGTTCATCGAATTCTTTGCTTTTTATTCAAGTATTGTTTCTGATCTGATGCAATATTATTTTCACGCAGTAGAATACATAAATATTTTTTATTTGAATTGTATTAGCTATATTATAAGTGTTAGATGTGTACTTTAATTTTAGTTCTAAAACATTCGTTCTTTGAAACACAATAAAACGAGACTGTATTCAAGTTTATTCGTGTGGAGATCTGAAACATTTTTTCTTCAGCTTTTCTTTTACCTTGAAATGCCCTTTTGTCAAATTGAAACGGGGTTGTTTGTTATTTCAGCCTAGTTGTATTAGCTCACACTGAATTCCAACTCAAACGTCATTTATTTATTCATTTATTTAGCAATAGGATTTTACTTTAGGCATCTTGAATTCAAGCATGTCGTTTTTAATAATTCTGCTTTATAAGCATTTTTATTTTTGTTAGTGTAAATAATTTATAACGTTAATTTCAATTCAAATGTCTTGCGTAAATGCTCTTTACCTTGGCTGTTGCAGCTATTTATAACTCATACAGATGTTTTGTGAAATCTCTCTCGGTTCCTGACAGGTTTTTCAATGAGTTATACAGAATAGCACACTTTACAGAGAAATTCTAGTGAATGTAGGTATTTCGACTGTATGACATTATGAAGTAAATCTCAGCTTGTTGTATGCTAAATGTTTCTCAAAGCCATTGTTCCCCGTTTGCGTTTTCAAGAAACACGATTGTAGCGCCTCCATGTGGCCAACTGATGTTCATATGCAGTCCGTGCGTTTGAGTAGCCAATGGCTTGCTGGAAACAATGTATCTTTCCAGCACAGCTTTTAAAAATTTAAATAATTCCATGTAACAACATAATTTCGTGGTAGCCCACACAGTCTGATAAAGAGTTATTATGAATGAAACAGAGATCGACAAGTGGTGTCATACCATGCATGGGCTTGATTTTCGTAAGGTAGTAAATATTTTATGGCTACAGTGACATGGCAATTATGCCTTTCATTTGGTATATTGAGTGTTTTTTACACACCCTATTCCATATTACAGATTCGGATGATCAACAAGGATAACTCAGGCTAGGTGTAGGCTAGGCTATGTCCCGTTTTCAAGATCTTTGTATAAAATACGTGCACATCCCTTGCGTTAAAAGCTCAATCTTTAAGACAAAAATATGACAAAATCTTGCTGCGCTGTGTATATTTCACATATTAAGTGCTCACAAACCAAACTGAGCCACGTCTTGTAAAGTGCTTCATGTTTAAAACATTTTTAAAACAACTTTTAGCAGGATGCCTTTCTTTTGTTTGCACTTCGACGACGTTCAACCAAATAAATATTACTCTGCTGTTGTTTATGTTGAGTAAGCCATATCACCATATTGGGAGGTCTGAAATGTTGTAAATGTTTTTCGCTCTGAAGAAACATTCTAATTCATTGGGTCAGATGCGGGAAAAAATCACAGCAGATTCAGTGGTCAAGATGTCAGTTGGATGGATTTGCTTGTCTAAAGCATTTTTATGCTCAAGAGAGTGACCTCTGTAGGCTATTTAACATTCATCTCGTGTCCCTGAAAGAATTACGATCTTGTCAAGCTCTTCGTCTTTATATATTAAAATTTATAAACAATATGTTGATCAGAGAGATTTTTTAAAGGCAGAGTGTTTGGTTGGCGGATGTGACGTGACCAGCAGGGGGCGCTTTCCACACTAAACTTCCAGAATAAAGGTGCTGACAGTATAAATTACATAGAGGATAACACCCAAAGCTGTAGTACTCAACCTTGGTGGATTTCTCTTAAGATATGCCATTTATCACCTTGAGATTTGTGACAAAATCAAGACCTGTTAATAGTTAGGCATATATCTTTCTTCCTCAGTAAAGGCAAATGTGTTGTTCATTGATTTTATCATTCAGATTCGGGTGTTTGACATTAACAAGGGGTTATGAAAGCACAAGATTCAAATGCTGTGATTTATCCTTCATAAGTATGCAGCTGTATTAATCACTCATTCTCTCTTTTCTTTTCTTTTTATTTACAATGCTTGGTTTCAATAACTGTCATTACTTTAGTTAGTTTTAGTTTTCCATTAGCTTTTTTTTCCATTTCAGTCAGCTTATTCATTATTTATTATTTATTATTTCATGTTAGCCCGCTTTGCAGTTTAGAAGATGAATATGAATTCAGTTGCCTATAGCTTTGACCTCATGTTATCTTGAAATATAGTCATTTTTATTTCCTTCCTATTTATCTCTATACAGATAACCAGTCCATATAGATATTTTCCGCCTTGCTACCTGATTTAGGACTACTGATATTACAGTAGTTGTAAAACAGAATAATTTCAGTATTCTGAAACTATTATAAAAGCCTTTATTTAACCAAATGCGTCAAACCAACAGTTTCCCATTAGTTGTGGTTAAGAGAAATCTGGCCATCCGACTACTAATATTTGGCCTATGACGCACTGTTTTGGGGAAGTAACCACACCCTCTCTTGATATTCGTCCAGAAATCCTTTCTATAGATTCATATCTCTAGTCCAGCACTCTCTATAGCGGCTCATCCTGAGGCATCGCCGCTCTGTCGCCATGAGTATTTACACTGAAGTGTCTGGGCCACTTACCCTGACAGCAGGTATGTCCAATGGCCTTGCAGTAGCGAGGGGAGCTGTTCATCCTTGCTATTAGTAGAGACAAACCCCTGATGACTCTGTTTACTTTTCTATTAATCTTCATTATTAGAGTGGGAGCTCTGGTGAACCCGTGAATGGGCTGAAGGATAAACGAGTTACGCCGCGCGTAATGGCCGAACATATGCTTGTTTCCATCAAAAGTTTTGTGTTTGTTATTAAGAATTCAAAATGATGAATTAGGTAGCCAGGAAACGAAATTCAGTAACGCCATTTTCATTTTTCTTTTTTTTTTTTTTTTTTTTTTTTTTTTTTCAAATTGTAATAATGTTTTTTTATTATTATTATTTTATAATTTTATGTTGTTTATATTGTCATTATAGGACCTGTCAGGTCCAAAGATGCTGAATTTAGGTCAGTAATCTTAAAGGAGTTGGTTTCCACAGCGCGTAAATTGCGAAGTGCACAAATGTTTGTTAGACAATTTAAAAAAAAGAAACAATAATAATTCCATGTAGTATACGAATTAAAAGGTTTTATTGAAGTAGTATTTAATAGAATTCATGATTTTATAAAGGCTGCGCACCTGAAAGTGTTTTGCAGGATTATTTATAATATATATATAATATGTATACAACTAAGGTGAGCTTGTAATGTGGTTAAGCACGATGTGTCATTATAAGCTCAGTTACATCGTTTAACAACTTGCAATGAGTAGGCTAGAGAAGGTTGAAACCTGCCATTGGAGGAAAAAGAAATAGGAGTAGGGAAAGCTAACATTGTTTATTAATGAATGTAATTTTAAACCAATTGCATTTCTTGTGAAATTGTTATATAAAAAAAACCTTACTTCAAGCGCAATTCATCATGCTTAACAAAACAGGCCTAAATTAACTTTTAACTTCCTGTCTGACTTGTAAAGCGTGGATTAAGCTATCGATTTTAAGCAGTTTTTACCAGAACGCTTTATTCTCTGCTATAGTGTGTGTATTTTTTTTAAAAAATCGTTCATTCGTCGTTCATTTTGTGACCCCTTTGTCTTTAAAAAGCTGGGAAACAAAAGCAAAAAGATCAGTTCAAGTGTGCGCATAGTTTAGGAAACGTTGGAATCTATCGTTAATATACAAACATTTTCAAGTGCCATTTAAATGAGGATGTGTTTGGGAGATTCGAAAAATTCGAATTATTCTCGTGAGTATTAATAATCATAAATGTTTAAATGTAACCTATAATAAAATAAATAAGCTAATTTATTTCAAACGTAAGTTTATTTCAGAACCGTGTTATTAACGAAACTTTTTTTTTAAATATTGCAAGAACATTTTGGCTTGTAGGTTATTGCTCATATTGTGGATATAGCAATAACTACCATACGCAGTATTTTGGGGAAAACCGAATTAGGCGCAATTTTTTGTTCTGTGAATTTTTGCACCTCGTATTAAAACCTTTTTGCGTCTTGAATTACGTATTCGGTATCTTTTTGTTACTCTCTTTAACTTGAATGCTCTTTAAACTATAATGTAGATTTTGGGTACGTCCCGTGTATCAAACAGTAAACATTTTATCATGACCTTCTTAAAAATAAAGTTTACTGTTTTTATTTTTTACAATGTAGGTTTGCACAAAATCACACACACCGTTGTCAATATTCGTAACATTTCTTAGGTAATAACTTTTCATCGATAAGTGCAATGAATGAGAAAACAACTGTCCTTGATACCACGGTGCCAGTCTGAAGTTAGACCCGCAAATGTTCGGGGAGTATCTTGCCCAAATAGGTGGTCAAAAATTGCTATGAATATTCATGTGCATTGGTTCAGCCATCACGGAAGGGTTGCTAGAAGAAATTCACTCAAGTTTATACTGAAAAGGTAGACTATACAGGACCCTAGGCCTATAAAACATGGCTAACTGTGTGCTAATATTGTAAAGTTGCCATTTATATACAGACGGGTGGGTATTGCTATGGCACTACCATGCCCGAATGCCCTGCAGAGTCCCTTGGCACGCCGACACGGGGGTCCCTTGTGATGTCTGAGGTTGGGAATATGTTCCGAGGTTGTTCAGACTCATGCTCATCAGCGCATTAGTGGATGTGTTTGCTGGAAGAGGAGGAAGGCTGGGGTATGTACAGCTGTAAGGGTTTGTGTAGGCGGCGTTATTATAAGATGAATAGCCGTTATATGTATAAGGGCCTGGGTTCACGGCGTACGTGGCGTTGTAACTCTGTGATCCCGTTAAACACGGTTTGCCATCCCGGACTAGCACCGGCACCGCTACTCTCCTGGGCGGCGGCGGGTGATGGTGTCCTGCCATTTCCAGTGTTTTGTCTTGACGCTGTCGCTTGCATTTGTATCTGCGGTTCTGGAACCAGATTTTGACCTGCGTGGATGTCAGTTTCAGGGTACTAGCCAAATGTTCTCGCTCGGGAGCCGATAAATAGCGCTGCTGTTTGAAGCGCCGTTCGAGCTCGAAGACCTGCGCCTGGCTGAAAAGAACCCGCGGCTTCCTGCGTGTCCTCTGCCGCTGCGAGCGCTCCGTGTCCGAGTGCACCTCACCCTCACACTCCGGAGATCTGATGATAGCACCGCAGCTTTCTGCAAAAACGGGAGACACAAAATAGACAATGCTAACTCGGTTAACTCTCACTTAACGTAATTCATCGAAGCATTTCCTTGCGTAAACAAAAGATTTTGCGGTGAGTTAGGATAATACAGTAGGCCTTGATCCACGCTTTCTGTCACTTACGCATTCTCACAGTTTTTCGGAAATAATGTAAAATAAAATTACGATTTGAATTGTATTAGCAATATACGTAAAAGTTAGTTACAGTTAGTTCAGCCAACACAACTTTAACACACGACCTTAGATAAACAGGAAAACTTAAGAGTTTGTGCAGATTTCGCAGCGGTCTTTACATTAGTCATAGAATTATATAGTGCAATACATAAACAGTAAACAAGTGGTCAGTCAGTGTTATTTATATAGTATGTATATATTTTACACACATATATATATATTTAAGTTTATGCATGTCCAAGATATCTGCAGGGTTAGATCGATAGAAAGTAACAGAGAATTAGAACGATAATTCTAAAGGTCACAACGTGCAATATTCATACATAACACAGATTTATCATAACTGTATAACTTTATCATAATAACATACTTTAACGAGGTTATTTGTATTGCCTTGCAATGAAGACGCATAAAAACATGCCTACCACATATGGTTTTTCAAAGCTGCTTTTTTATTCAATCACAAAACAATGTTTTATCATTTTCAAAAGCAGTTCAATTTGTCGCGTTTTTGAAAAAGCTTTTGAAAGGCCTGATTTATGCATTTTCCAATGCTAGTCAATATATATATTTTTAAAAAAAGTCTTTAAAGATTCATGCAATATTTTATATTTGTAAAAATACCATTGTACGATTAATCAAAAATACAATTTTTGAATTATTTTTCTCGTTTTTAATCTTTCTTTCTGACCCTTATATCTTATATTGAGAGACACGAGCAAATCGATCTCCTCGTCAGTTTCAAATTCAAATTCAAATTCATTCACGTCATTTGTAAAACACAAATCACCCACTCGTTTCGTGGTCCTCAAGTTCATCTTCAAGTTTAGTGTCGACGTGTCCCAGGGCCGGATGGACGAACATCGGAGGGGAAAGGCTGCTCTCCACTAAACTATCCTGCATGGACAGAGAGTTCAGAAAAGACATCTTCTCGTCGTTGTCTGAGAAGCCTGGGCTGTCTCCACCTCCGAGAAAACAGGATGATGGTGCCTGAAATCTCTCCTGCAGTTCCGGATGCAGTTGTGCGTGGTGTTGCGCGGGATGCAGAGATTGAAGGTGGCGAGATTGCTGCTCCAGTTTCAGTATATCCTTCACAGAAAACGGCGTTGATGTAACCGGGCTCGGAAGCATCATCAGGCGCTGTTGGATTACATCTACAATGTTATTCCTGATTCAACTGGAAGCTTCGAGCACTAAGCCCTGTTGAACAATTGTTTAGATAAGCAACAATATCAAGTAAACATACCTAAATGTGTCGATTAATCTCCCATTTTGTCATGGCTGCTTGATTTGCATGAAGAGAGGTGAAGACCGCCACTCGTCGGTGTAAAACTGTTGTGTGTTTTTCTTGGAGTCCGGCAGCACAAGGCAGTTCTTCTGCCCGGTGATGTCACGTTACCGGGGCGGGATGTAATGATCCTTCCTACAATCCACAGAGGAAACGCATATACAGTTTCATACCAGCACAAAACAGTCTCTAATATCACACGATACATTTTCGATAGCTACATCCAGACCAACGCAATCATTTATGCATCCTTTAAAAATAAAAGCTCTTCAGATAGTCCTCAGTTCAGCAGAGAAACATCTTCTCACGAACAACATTGTTTTACTGTACTGTGTTTGTTAATATGATTCTTTGGAGATTAAACATTTCTGTGCCACTTTTGCAAGTTTTTCAGATCAGTATTGATGGTTTTCTAAACTAGAAACAGTTCTTTATGGCGTCATATCGAATCACTTTAGATTCTAATCGGAATCTTTCATTTTAATTTTAAGGCTGTGTGTTGCAAAAACCCCTACAGAGTTTGTAAGGAGTAGGCTTGGTATATAATATAGCTCAAGCATAAATTCTCCTACGAAGTCCTTATGAAAATGTAAATCATGTTAAACGACTCGTGCTCATCTGCTCAATGCAAATCCATCTGTTCTGCACAATTAAAATTATATTTCGAAACATATCTTTGACCATGATAAGACTGAAGTATGTCTCCTTTACAATACAATGGACCAAATAGAGTTTTATATCTTGAAGCCATAGCACAACTTTTTTTGAGTTTTGAAAATATCCTTTTATACTTTAGTTCTTGTAGGAACCATGAAACCAAAACACCGAAGAACCGAAAATAAGACATCAATAAATGTAAATATATTTCATATATGATATACAGCATTATATGTATATGTTTCATATGCCTTAAATGCTTACTCCCCAAAAGCGTTCTTAGCGCTGAGTTGCTAATAATAATTAAACAATTTTTATTATTAACCATATTCTTTGAGTTTTCTCTGGAAAAGACGCTTAACCCTGCTGCTGCTATTATCCTATTTAGATCTGACCTGCTCCACACTTGTGTGCCATTAGACAGTCAAGCTGGAGCAAAAACAGCTGCAGACTTTTGACAATTAAGCAGCAAGCGGATTTAAACATAACTTTGTTTGTGCGTGTGAGAGACAAATGGTGTCTGCATGTGTGTGTGTGTGTGCGTCTGTATGAGAGAGAATGGCCTTAAGTAGCTCTAGTTTTCTAAAAATGTTTTTTAAATTAGAAAATCAATTTTAAGAAGGGCAAATTTACTTTAGTGGTCAGACTTACAGTAATAGTACAGCTATATATATAGGAAAAAGTTTAAAGATGTCGATTGTGGATTAATCGAGAATTTTCATCTAATCTTAGTTCCAGATTCTTCGTCGTTGTCTTCTACTTTTTTTTATTTATTTATTTATTTATTTATTTATTTATGTTTACATGTTTGCGTGTTTGTGTTGTTGTTATTATTATTATTATTTCTCGTTTCAATTTCGTATTTTGTTAATAGATAATTCTCTCAGATGTAAACATGATAAATGATTTGCATATGTAATATTCGCATTTGCGTTTTGATCACTTCACGCACAATTGGAAAGAAATAATAATTACAAGTGTCTGTAAAATTCAGTGAGTTTGTCGCATCGATTACCTCAATTTCACTAAAACGAATATTACACATGACATTAATCTTTTTCATGCTGTTTCATCTGTTTTAGTCCCTATGACCGATTGGAAACTAAATAGTCTTTAATTCAAAATCTCAGAAGGTATCCAGAGCCATTTTGGAGACTTCATTTACGCCGTAGAATAGCGTCAGAAAAAGCAGGTATCTTCGGTTTTATATAGTTTTTTTTTAAATCCTGCATCCAATCCCAGGTATCGATCACTTATTGTGAGGAGGGTGCGCAGGAAACCTGTTTGAGGGCGCAATGATGCGCATCGGTGTCTCTCTGAGCTCCTGCTCCGGCGCCAGAGACAAAAGCCTGCCAGAGACTAAGAAGAAGAGAAAAGAAAAGGAAAGAGAGACGAGATTATCTCATCCGTTAGCTATCAACAGTGCTGTTTAGATCAGCTTTGTGTCCTCCAGTCCCAAGACTAATGGCTCAGGAGGAAAGTCGGAGTGGAGGGCTTCTAGCTTTTCTCTTAAGAACCGAATGCCAAGGTACATTCATTTCATGATATTTTCTATAATTCACTCAATAATCATTGCATTGTTTTTTTGCAATAAGGATTTGATGATGAAACGTTATCTTTGTTGACCAGCATGTTGGCCGTGTTAATATAATGTTGTACTCGTAGGCAGTGGGCCTAACATTTTTTTTTTTTTTTTTAGGTTTTTGATTTATGCTTCATACTGCACCCTCAGAGAGATAAGTTCAAATAATGTTTTTTCCCCTTTTAAACCAGTACCACTTATCTGTCACGGTTTTTAAAATGTTTCCCACACACTATGATAACTCCATGTGTGCTGACACAAAGACAATCACCATAGAACTTTTTGGTCCTGTTTTGCTGACAAAACGCGGATTGAATTAAAAAAATGATCACAAATAATATTAACGCAAATGTCCTTACAGGCCCACGACCAGAGATTTGGAGAGTGGCCGATCACAGGATTTGGAGGTTGTCGCGTGTTTTTATCTGATCAGTAGTGATCTTTGCCCCACACACGACTAAAGTGTGTGAGTGTTTTGTCTGGTTAATAGCACCATTAGGATGAGGAGAGTCTCAGTCAAGCATGAAGCCGAACTGACCGTGAAGAGCGCATGTCTGCACAGGACTCTCTTCTGGAGTCTCCAGTGTCCTGATGGATGGACATATTGATGATATCAACATCAAAATATATAACAATAACTGAAACACTTCCGTTCGGTTTCCCCGGCTCGCTTATATGTAGTCACTGTTAATGTCAGCTTTAATGTTGCGTTAGCCTATAAAATACAATAAGGCCGAAAGTAAATCAGGCCACATTAAACACCACATCAGGGAATTTTACGAAACCTCGTTGCGCATGAATGAAAACGTTTTCGGTATCCATTTAGAAAAACATCTTGGCATTTTATATCATATTACGTTATATTATATTATATTATATTATATTATATTATATTATATTATATTATATTATTAGACCGTTTTGTTTACCCATCAACATTTTTATTTATTTAATATAGAATTTTCGATTAAATGTTTTGTACAGCTAAACTGAACAAACCAGTGGTTTTATCAAAGTCACAAATATAAATTATTACTGAAATAAGCGGAATTAATTTTAATGGTCAGATCAGAACATTCTGTTTTCACTTTTTACAATATACTGTAGGCTATTTCTATCAGATCGCATGATGATATTGTGGGAAAAGCTTAACTTTTTAAATAATAAAATTTACTTTTACATCATACGTAAGGAATTTAGTTTTGAGCATCTAATTATATTTAGGCAGCCTAAGATTTATAAAGATGTAGCTATTTCATGCTGTGATTATTAATTTTGTAATTTACTTGTTTGCAGGATATATTATAATGTTAGATTTTTAGATGTTCATATATTGTAAATTAAATACATTGTTTCATTATCTGCAGGAAACACATTTTCTTGAGTAGCATGTAATAAACTGCGGTGTTACTGAAAGTTTATAGTCCGTTTAGTTTTTGTTTACAAGTTCAGTATGTCACACACATCTCCTGTAGCTTTATGTCAATTGTAATTTTCCTTTTAGTTGTTTACTTACTTATACAAATATTACCCATATTTTACTAATACTTTACGCCACTGCAGCACAAGTAATTTATCTTAAATTCTCGCACCCGCCGTTTTTTTAACTTCATGGCGCTTTAGTGTTTAAAACAATAATCATCCAGTTTAATTTTTAGATTTAAAAAGACTCATAACACTGTCCCGTAGTACCCAAAATACTGATGTACCGAAACGGTTGCGTGCCGATGCCAGTCCTAAGAAAAAAAAGAAAAAGGTTTTAAGCCCATGTTTATGTAAAGGAAGAGCCTGTTTCCTGGACCTAACAAAACCCAGGCCTGAGCACCATGACAGTGAGGCGGTCAGCAGAGGGAGGGAGAGGCCGATAGATCATCTTCATCTGGACACCGACTGAGGTTAGATGTAGAGGTAGCAGAAGTGGGTCAAGGGCCTGCGTCTTTTCGGACCATCAACTGCTCATTGACATCACAGCATTCTGTACAAACTCAAAGCCAGCGAATGCTGTGAACATCAGGAGAGTGTTTAGGCTCGAATCCAAAGTCTGTGAGAATAGAATGTGAATTCATGTTTATGAGCTGAGAATATGTTTCAGATGAATATCTGCTCTGTAAATATGAAAATAACTCAAAGCGTTTTAAAGAAACTGTAGCCTATGTAGTTTTGTGTATTTTTGACTTTGGAGCCCCCTACGATTAAGTGAGTGGAATTCGCTGTAGTAAATATATCACTGTCGTAATTACAGTGGATAGCCGAATCAAAATCGCGTACTCTCTAAGAATAATCAGGAATTACTTAGCGACTGTTTTTTTTTTTTTTCTTCAGCGCGAAAGTAAGCTTATGAATGAGACTTCCAGTTTAGCCGCTACAACGACAAGAATAACACTGTGTAGTAAACGGCGGTAAAACTGTTTGCAATACAAACCAGTGTGCTCATAATTAAGGTAATACTTTAAAATAATATGGTAAGACACAACAATTTGCAATATCAAGCAACAAAACAAGCTGTTTTGTACAGCTAAAAATAGCTGGACACGGAGAAGAACGGAAGCCAAACCCGTAAAATTTACAAATGGCTGCAGCCGCTCTTACGAAAATAAAAGGTGGATATTATGAATAAGTTGGTCGCCAGTGGCCTCATGGGATAGTATGTGTTCATCAGAATCTCACTGGAAATAACAGGTCAGGCTTTTTGCTGAATTGTTTGGTGAATATTGTGAATTCGGACATACTACCATGTTATATAGACTGCTATTTTTCAACGTTAAGGTAGGGAAGTATGCTATTTAGTATACTGCTGTGTTACCAAACTCCCAAAATAGATGTTTACGCTGGAGAACATGGGAAAGAAACAGAAGCCATTTGCTTTATTAAAAGTCAGTGTACCATCAGAATCATTTTGAAACTAACATTTCAAGGTTTATCTGTAAAAATGCAAACATACAGTTACTTTCACCAATACTCTTAAAAATAAATGTTCCGAAAGGTTTGATTTTTGGTTCCCCAAAGAACCTTTGAGTGAGCTTTTCCTAAAAGAACGTATATTCTTAATGTGAAGAATGTCAAAATGCTCTAAACAAGCTTCTGTGTAATTGAAAGCTTCCTAGGATGTGAAACGCTCTTCACAGAACCAAAGAGATGCCAAAAAGAATTGTTATTTTTAAGACTGCACACAGGTGAGGACTCGTTTGCGGTGGCCAACTAGAGGAAATTTCCTCACACGGTTCTCAACAGGCCCAGAAAACCTTCCATATATACAGAACGCGTATCTGAGGAGGTGCAGATCCTGTTAGGTCCCGGAAGGTGAGTCTTATCAGCTCCTGGTTTCAGGCCGTGTGCTGCGCCAGGCCTTGGGATCTCGCCGGGAACCATTGTGCATCTGACCCAGCTGTATGACTGATAGCCTTCCTCGTTTCTGCCTCAGACGGGGAGGAAAGGAGGGAGGCGAGGCCCTGCAGCACCAGACATTCCCTGTCACACCAGAGCTCTGAGTTAGGGAGGTCTGGTCTGGAAGCCCGCTGACGGAAGTCAGGCCAGGAGAAATCCACACAGCCTCCTGGGACTAATAAATTAGACAGCTGTATTTTCCCTCATGGCCTTAACCCTGCAGGTGTGTGTTTGTATACATGTGCGCAAATTACCGAGCGTTTAGCCTGTAATGTGTGTGACCTACGCCGTGGGTAATGCGGTGAGAGAGGAAGGCCGTAACCTAAATATTCGATTACAACAGACAGGGGTGATTAAGACGTAGAGTAGCTACACAAAGTCTTCGAGTGGGATGTGAACGGCTAGATTTCCTCTTTTTTTGTCTAAACATTCCCTGGGCCGTGCCAGAGAGGCAAAAATAAAAGGAAAGGTTGCTTCAAGTTCATCTGACCGCTGGTATGCGCACAGTTTACAAAGATTGTCATTCAAACAATAATACAATTAATTTTATTCAGATTTATATGTTGTTCATTTGGGGATGCACACCACATGACCTTCCACTGGATAAACATGTTGCGAGCGGGGAGCCTGTGTTACTCAGAGCAGCCAGTGTGGCGTCTCCCATCAAACTGACAATTTGTTTCTATTCGAGCATGAGATCCCATTCATTCGCCGTCGCAGCTGTAAATAAAAAGGAAGCTCGTTTCGGCTCCTACATTTTCCTCGGGTTTGGAACGGCTCGTTTCTGTTGGGAAATAGACCGTTGTGAGCAGCCCCTGAGATTGCAGTCCTGGGAATCCCTTGGTTTGTGCAAGCGGGCCTAGTCGATCAATTGATGAATGTGATAAACAGTTGGCGGTGTCACTTCCACCACAACCGACAGTTTTGCCCCAGTGATGCTTTTTCAAAACCTAGTGTATACTTGGTTACCAAACAGATAACTGTGGTCTCAAGAAATGTGGGAACATGAAACTAGAGAAGAAAAATCAAGTCAAATATCACAAAATTCCCATTCAAAAGTAAAACGTAAGTTAGATATAAAATGGTTAAAATGTCATTTCCAAAACAGAAGTTTGTTAAGGAAAAAAATAATAATTTAAGATGGAAACGTTTCAGAATAAACATGTTAGAAGACACGTTTATTATTAGGCTATATTAAAACTCTTCTTAATTATAATGAATGACTAGACTGTCTTTCTTAACATATTCAAGCTGAAAAGACTTGTTGAAATCAGATTTATTGTCTTTAATGTCTTTATTTGCTCGGCTTCTTAAGTAAAAAATGGCAGTATGACAGCGTAGGACGAAAAGAGAAATTCTCAGAAGTATTCATAGCAGACATGTAGGAACTTGCAATCTTCCAAGTTGTCAGGCTCTGTGATTGCGATGGATTTCTTTCATTGCCATGACTTTACTATTTATTGCTGAATAATCAGAAGTATTAGTGTGCTACATTTATAATCTCTCAGACCATATAGATGCGGTTTCGTGTCAAATCTGCTTTGCAAATATTTGTGCGATTACACATTTGTCAGAGCTGCTAATTCAAACAAGCATAATTGTGTGGTTTCACAACCTCCAAAAACCATGGCAGAAAGACTCGGTTTGTTGTGTTTCATATATTTTTATGAGCTACAATCCCAGCGTTCACACAAAGGCTCTGAATCCGGTGCCTGAAGTAAATAAAGGCTAATTGTGGACAGCTGCATGTATCAGCTACGTTTCTGCTGCCATTATGACATGTTTGTGGTGAAGTATGAATTAAGACAATGTTTGCACGGCCCTTTCGTGTATGTTTATTTGTTCTTTTCAATAAGACGTAAACCAATTGGTGGCAGCAGACTTGTAGACATGAGGTTACACTTCCTCCCATTGTTTAAAACGGTCAGATCGAAAAGTAGTCGAGGTCAGAATTGGGAGAAAAGGAACATCTGTTCAGTTTGTAGACAGGCGTACGCGTATCTGTGTGTTTGCTACAATGGAAGTCATATAAGTAAATGTTTTCGGCCTTCAGTAAATAGGGTGTGACTTGTTCTGTTTGTACAGAACTATAATGGATTAGGCTTTCAATGAGTAATGACACTTTAATCACACTTAACAGCACTTACACATCATACTTTCATTCATATTGACACAGGGCTGTAACCACCATAGACAGTGAGGAGGACACTTCATCTCACTGTTCAGATTAGTTCAGATTTGGTCGATTCTTAAGATAAAGGTTATTTCTTCAGTCCCACGTGTTACTTTTTGAAACTTTTTGTTTAATGAAGATCACATTTACAATGTCTATGAAATGCCTTATTCATTCAGATGTGGTTTTTAGTGACGTCACAAACTCAAGCTTCATCTTGAACAATAAAAAAACATTATATAAATGATTATTATGTACGCATATTTGCATAAATTACAACAAGTACCCCACAGTTGATATCTGCAACAACAAACAATTTTGTCCCAATAGCATTTTTTCAGAAGTTTGTGGTTGAGAATAAGAAACTAGAGAAGAAAAATCAAGGTAAATATCGCTTATGAATATGCCATTCTGCATAACTAGTGTATGTGTTTACACTGTAAAAAAAAAAAAAAAAATCATTCAAAAAGTTGTTTCAACTTAATATAATTTAAATGTTTAAACAGCTTTAAATTTAAATGTTAATTTAAGTGACAACTGGAATATTTTACATTTTTAGGGCAGCGTGGTAACAAATTATTTTACAATCAACTATTTTTTTTACAGTGTAGGATACATGATGATTAGCTATGTAATGACCAAAACAAGGAGTTAGCAATTTTATTTAAAAAAAAGTTCAAAATGTAATTTCATCTCAGAATGCTATTTAAAAATTAATTCAAAATTTATTCAAAAATTAAAAAAAATTAATTATTTTATTAGCAGACAAATAAAACTAGAGTGATTTATATTCCCTTTACTTTAAATAAAATAAACATTAATAAGACAGAGCATATATTTATAAATATATGTATCCTTCAAGCGAAACGGCTTATTTCTTTAAATTGGAAAAGTATATGTGCACCAAATATAGGTCGTTGGCTGAAAGAGATGGTAACAGACATGTCAATGGAAAAGATAACTTATATATTAAAAAATAAATACATAATTTTTGATGGAGTTTGGGGACCTTTCAAACTGTTTTTAAAATGTGGTTGACTAAGAAAAGAGGTGATATTGTATATTAATGTAAAATACTGAGAAGCCTTTTGTTTTGTTTGTTTGTTTGTTTGTTGGTTTATGTTTTATCTGGTACATGGAAATTTGTATGTACACGTGTATAGTTAAAATGCAATAAAAATTAATTTACAAAAAATAATAAACATTAACTGAAATAAAATAAAATAAAATATAAAAAAAATATATTTTTACTTATATATATATATATATATATATATATATATATATAAACTTAAAAATTTATTTAAAAAAAATAATACATTCAATTAATAAGTAGTATTTGACAATAAAATGTTAGATTTTAAAACGAACATAGAATGTTGTCCCTGTCCCAAACATGAGGTTACATTCTTGCCGAGATACTATGAGTTTCGGTGCTGCCGATAAAAATATATGTGTTGTTGGACATTATAGCCCATTTCTCCAAGAACAACGTATCTCTTACCAACATGTCCCTCATAACATGCCCACTCTGGATCTTTAAGAGGTGTCTCCTGCTACATTTTTTTTTCTCTTCCCTCTTTCTTTCTTCTCTTTTCTTAAAGAGTGACTCATGATATTTAACCTACTTACTGAGCTCCACCTATAGCTGCTCAGTAACAGGAACGTCTCGGGTCCGCAAACTCAGAATGCGGTGAAGGAAAACATGGTGGTCTTTCAGTCAAGTCCATCAAACAGAATTGATGAAACTGCCGACAGAAAACAAAATAACCAACATGGAGTTTAGAAAAGGCCCTCACTCAGCGAAGTGCGCTGACCCTTAGCGGGGAGGCTAATGTAACACGTGAACAACACGAGAAGGTCCTGCACTGGAATGTCGCTCTGTGTACATGTTTGGTATGAGTTGCTGACTTTCCGTCATGGTCCATGCATGTTTTTGAAGTCAGGAAGACTTCTCAAATTCTCCCTTTTGAACACTGTTTTGTGGAGTTCATTAGAATGAAGCTGATGCAGCATTTTAGATGTTTGTTGATGTTCTTGCAAGCTTATAATGTTCCAGTGTTTTCATATTTGTTGAGGTGGGTCTCTAATGAATGCTCTTTGATATAGTATTAGCTGACAGAAGCTGCAAACCATTCCCCAGGAGGCACTTGTGTCATATGCTTCTGTGGTCTCCGCTCTTCTCTCAGCCTGTCTTTCTATCTCTGTCTGTCCCCAGGCCAACAAACCTTGTGCTGGAAGCTTCAAATCCCATAATTACAAAGCTGACAGTTAACACACAGGTAAGCTACCCTTACTGACCGGCAAAGAATGCAAACATCTTCTGCATGGGGTTGAGAGACGGAGATGGAGGCCATGCTGCAGGTGTAGTAGTTACTCCTCCATATCTCCCGGGGTTGTGAGAGCATAAGTTTATCCCAACACAAAACTGAGAGAGTAATCTTAACCTAAATCATTATCTGTGTTATCGTGAGAATTATGCATGTGACATATTGTTTTATTGGTACGTTCATTCTTAAAAACTACGATTATTTCCTGGCATCTGTGCTTCCCTGAAGAATCTTTAACATCTATGGAATCTTACTGTTGCACAAAAGGTTCCAAAAGGGGTGATGCAATAGAACTATTTTTGGTTCCTCAAAGAACCTTTCAGTTAATAGTTCTTAAAATAACTTTTAAGAACATTTAAAAATTTTCAAAACCTCTTTTCCACTATAAAAAACCTTTTGTCCAGTGGAAATGGAACCGTAGATGCTGATAAAGAACTTTTATTTTTAAACTCAAAAATTGTTATTTTAACATCTGTTCACTGAAAAGTTCTTTGGGGAACCAAAAAATGTTTTGCAAGTTATTTAAATGATTTGCTCATGTTCTTACAACAAAACAATCACAGTACTTGAAATTCAGGTCTAGGTTGTGCAGGTGATTTGAGGTTGATAAGTTATCTGATGGTGCTGCCACTCTCTCTAAGAGAGACAGCAGTTTCATATCTTTTTCAGGTTCATATCTTTCACTAATAGCAGGTCAAGAGAAGTAAAAGCGTGATCTTTTAAGCTGACAAAAATCTAGGCTAGATTTTTAAGATAGACTACACTGGTTGCCTGGAGTGGCTTTCCGGTTCTGACAATTAAAACATGTCCTTTAAAAGCATATAATCAAAAACAAAAGATAAACCGGCTTTAACCTTTTGTGAGGGTTAAAAGTTTTGTGATCATATTTGATCAAAGTATCATTATGATGGGCAGCTAAAGAAAGAAATATTGGAAAAGTAGTAAGATGATGAACAAGAGGTCACATGTTGTCTGAACACACATTTTTGGAGACCTTCATGATATAAATACCACTAAGAGAACAGCTCATGTTTCCCTTTTCCCTCTCAGGCCTTGAATTATGATTCCATTAAACCTTAAAACAGATCTTAAGTGTGGGACAGTATCAAAAGCTTAGACCACCACCTTGTGGCCTCACAGGGACATGACATACCAAATTAGTATTCTTTTCCTTTTCAAGAAAGAATGATTAGCTTTTGCACTTCTGGATGAATGTCATTGTAAATCTTAATTCAAATAGCCTAAATGTTGAGGTCAGTTTTCAAGAACACAGTGTACAAAAGAGAGTATTTTGTGCTGTTCTCATTGTCTGGATACTTTGGATATTGGATAATGTTTTACATACTATATATATGGAGCTGGATAGTAACTGATTACATGTAATCAGATTCCAAAAATGAAGTACTTGTAATTAGATTAAATTACATTTTAAAACACTCACAATTAGACTTCAGTTTCTTTTTATGGATTACATATTATTTACACAATAGCAATAAATTATTCATAATTTAGAGGTTCTCCCTAATTCATCTTTTTCATCTTTTCAATTTTCTAAATTTTTCTAAAACAGCCTACTGCTTTTATACACTCAGAAAGTCCAGTTTCGTGGACATTCATACAAAGATCAGTCTCTAGTCAGGTGGTGACACAGCATTTGAACACTTATTGTAATGTTTAAGAAGTGTTTCAGCATTGCATCAACTACTGATGAACACTGATTTTATTTAAATGATCACTCTGTAGGTAATTTAACCATGTGTTTCTATGTCTTTGGAAGGCTTTTGTCTTTTAAACACAATAAAATGCACAAATTTACTTGTTTTTTTGTCATTTGGTCCTCTTTCACCTAATATTTTAATAATTATTACATTTGCATGTTCATTGGTTCTCTGACATTGGTTAATGGTCACATGACTTGCAGGTAAACAAAAAAATAATTTCATGTTTTTTTGTAAGTTTTTTTTTTTATTTTTTTATTTTGATGATATAATGTTTAATGCTCTTCATGCTGTTAAGGGTAGCACAGGTATATCTGAAGCAATAGCCAGTACATTGCATGGGTCAAAATTATCGATTTTTCTTTTATGCCAAAAATCATTAGGATATTAAGTAAAGATCATGTTCTATGAAGATATTTTGTACATTTCCTACCGTAAATATATCATATAATAATTTTTGATTAGTAATATGCATTGGTAAGAACTTCATTTGGACAACTTTAAAGGCCATTTTCTCAATATTTAGATTTTTGCGCACCCTCAGATTCCAGATTTTCAAATAGCTGTATCTCACACAAATATTGTCCTATCCTAACAAACCAAACATCAATGGAAAGCTTATTCATTCAGCATTCAGGTCTTAGGTGTGGTCCAGGTCACATATTTATATCATTTTTAATTTCCACAAAAATGTGTATAGCTTTCCACAAAAAAAGTATAAGCTGTTTCAACTGCAAGAAACTTGCACTGATTGATTTTGAAATATATCAGTACTGTTGTTTTATCTCAAGATGCACACGAGTAATGTTTTTTTTTAAAGGCACATTTATAAAAAATGACCTAAATGTCCTAACTGAACTATGGCCTAATCCAGGGGCTGCGTTCAGCCCCGTCATAACGATGTAAAACGTTTTTTAAACGGAAACGGTGGTGTCTTTGTGTTCTTTTTGAAGAATTTTCAGAGCCTGATGAAATTGGCATAAATACGTGTTTAATACTGCAAAATATGCTTGATGTTACAGTCACTGCCTTTGCTGTCCAGAATAAAAGAAAACATCCCAATTGAGTGAAGGGATTTTTGGATTTGTGGATCTATATGACCTTATTTTTTTTATTGTGAGTATTAGGCTTATCATTATTGCTGTTGTTCACTTTTGTTGTGCTATGACATTGTAATATTTGCCATTATATAATCAGAGGAGTATCGAAACGTTTATGAAAGTGTCACTCCACAATACAATAGCAAAATATATAAATATGTACAGTATTTTTATGTTACATTAATCAGTGTCTAGCACACCTTCCTAAGGAAAGGATATGGACCAGAAAATTACTACAGGATACTTAGACAGACTTAAATCAGTTCCAGATCTATATTTGTGCTCTTATTATTTAAGTTATTTTGCCTTTAATGTAAATACACATGTGCAAACAATATACTTGCTCTTGTTAATTTATTTTAATGTAACTTATATTTACTTGGACCCATTGTGCAAGGTCTCTATTTAATACCGCGTGGTTTATATACATGTTGATTGGGCTGACATTTTTCACACACCCACCAAACAACAGAAAACGTATCTCAAACCAGGAAACATGTCGTTCAACCCGAAATACTGTAGCAAAACGCTGTGCACCCGTTTGAGCTTGAACGTGCCCCTGGTTTACTCTAAGCCCTGTCAGTGTTTTTCATTGATATCTGGTGGAAGGTGGAAGTACAGAGTGCTAATATCATCATTAAAGTGAACTAAGCAGGATGTTATGAAATTTTGTTTTCATAAACGGAGATAACAACCATAAAATTACACAACTTCAAACATGATCCAGATAAATAGAAATGGAACTCAAATGACTGCATGGGTGTGAATGAAAACAACGCTGCCCATTGAAGCAAACGCAGCCCGCCCTCTCTATATTATTATTGGTCAAAAGCCACGTCGCTCATACAGGTTCGAATTGCTATTGGTCCCCGCAGTATAATCGAACGCGTTCTTTGATGACGTACCGGCTTGACCTTCCAGTACTAAAAGATGATTGGGCAACCTCGAGTCAAACATAAACCTCTGGGTTTCTATTGGTTCGTTTAGACACGCCTGTCCTCCATTGCCCAAATCTTACATCTGAAGGTTAAAGTCTGGCTGTCTCCATCATACCGCACTTCAACCCAGCGGTACTTGCGTATCAGTCTTCCTCTTCTCGCTCATAATTTGTAGAAATATTAATACAATATCATGTCGATATTTGGCGAAGTTCCGCAAGCTGCTCCTGTCGCGGTGTTTAAACTGACAGCAGATTTCCGTGAAGATCAGAATCCCAGCAAGGTGAATTTGGGAGTCGGAGGTGAGAGATGCGCTTTATATCAACACAAACACACACACTTACATATCAGAGTATGCGTATATCAATGTCAGTGTTTGTGTATTTAGTGCATGCTTTGGCTATGCGCACATTTACATATTTCCTATGACAACAGTAGGCCTCATCAGTAATAAGAACTCAACACATGTGTCTGTTCTGCTTCACTGCAACTCATTGCATTTAAAATGTCTATTTTATTAATTAGAGTGAACTATAGGCCTGCTTCGTTTTGAATGTTTATGACAGCACATGATTACAGATCAGCTGTTATCTGGAATCCAACAACAGCATCAGTAACATGAGATGTTTCATGCATGATTTAACATTGACTGTTATATTCTTAACTGCATGACATTTATATTGTTTTAGGCTATAGGCAAGCCATGCATACAGATCTGATATTGAATTGTTTTCTATTTATATTGGTGTTGGACTAATATAAACGTAAAATTTAATTTGGTCTGAGTGTATAGGACCAAACATTTAAAATGCATGCATAAATGCTTAATGCATGTTAAAAATGCAACTTTTTAGGTGTTATTTAAATATTATTAAAAAGGTATATTATATTTTATATTAATATTATATTCTATTTAATGTGATATATTGTATTACATCACATTTGATTAACTAGTGATCTGACATTTAAACTAAAGTCATTGCATTTAGCTCCAGAGGCATTTAGAGTTTCTAAATATATTGAAGGATAAAGTTACTCTTCCAGCATTGGTGGTTTCTATTGGAGACCAGACCCATGTGCATTGCTGTTAACCGGGGATGAATAGATATTGTTATGTCAACAGTATTATTGTGTAGAAGCAGTCGTCCTGTGTCATCTGCTGTTTAGTTATTCCTGATCCCGGTTAGAGAGCTTGACCTCAGAGGATTCTGGGAGGATTATCTTTATCTTCCGCTTTTCCTGACATCCTGCCGACACCGTGACTCCTGAGTTTCTGAGGCACGAGCAGAAGATGAAAGTCAGATCTCTGAAAATCCCTGAGTCATGATTGTATGGACGGTTTTTGAACACCACCCCCCCGCCCCGGCCCGTGGTCTTTCCTCAGATTGAAATGATTATCCCTCTTGTCTTGAGCAACTCAGAACACTGATTTCATGTGCTTTCTGAAGACATTTACAATGTGTAACTGCATATTGTCATGCACAAGGTGACAAAAATTATTTTCTTTTTTAAAAAGGCTGAACGGATATGTTGCACCATCAATTGCTGATTAATCTAAAATTTAATACATTTAGACATGCAGATTTATTAAAACCATCGCTCTGCTTCACACTTGATTGATTCAAAAACCTTACCAATTTATATAAAGAACTAAATTTCATTTGGATACATTTTGTTCTGCATTTGTTCAGGATTTTTCATCAGGGTATGAACAGTACACGTTAATGTCGAATAAGCTAATTTTGCTCTTGGGTAAAAGTTCACAGATAAATCCTAATCTTAGACAGCTCTGATTAAAAAGGAACAATTACGCATGACAGATATTGATTAGATAGGAATTCAGTGTGCTGTAATTTACATTGTTCAAAAGTTTGGGGTGTGAAAGATTTTTTAAAATGTTTTTGAAGTCCAAAAATGCATTATTTTGTTTAATCAAAAATACAGTAAAAACTTTTCTATTTTCATATATTTTAAGGTTTAATTTATTTCTCTAACAGCAAAGCTGAATCAATGTTTTATGATGTTTTATTGATGTTGTTTTTTGATGAATAGAAAAATAAAAATTAACAGCATTTATTTTAAACCATTTTTTTAATACTGTCGTTTTTGATCAATTTAATGCATCCTTGCTGAATAAAAGTATTAATTTCTTTAAAAATTTACTTGCACCAAACTTTTGAATGTTAGAGTACGAATCAGAATTTGCCTTTGCATTTTGCAGTCCTGTTTAAATGTTCATCCTCTTTCTCTCCTTAGCCTACAGGACAGATGAAGGTCAGCCCTGGGTTCTCCCCGTGGTGAGAAAAGTGGAGAAGATGATCGCTGATGACCATAGTTTGAACCACGAGTACCTGCCTATTCTAGGCCTGCCAGAGTTTCGCTCCAGCGCATCTAAGATCGCTCTGGGTGAAGACAGTCCTGCCATCACGGAAAATCGGGTCAGATGAGATGCTTAAAAACCTGATTTGATCACCTATACCAAAAGCAGTTTTTCTATTTTAATACATTTTAATATACAGTTTACTCCAGCTGAATTTTCAGCATCATTACTCCAGTTTTCAGTGTCATATGATCCTTCAGAAATCATTTTATTTTCAGATTTAGCAAAAAGTAGTTTGCACGTTTTGAACTGGTATCATTCTAATGTAGAGGTTTCTGTTGTTTTGTATTGCAGGTAGGAGCTGTGCAGTGTTTAGGTGGCACTGGTGCACTGAAGATCGGAGCTGAGTTTCTTCGCCGTTGGTACAATGGAACTGACAACACAAAAACTCCAGTTTATGTGTCTGCACCAACATGGGGTGAGGAAAAGATCTAATTACACATGGAAAATACTGTAGAAGTATCTAATGTGTAATTGACTACAGTGTATGTTAATGTTTTGCCTCAAAAGAGCCTAACTATTTTCATGCTGACCTTAAGTTCAATAAATAACTTTGTTTTTATGTACATTTTTATGTTGTCTCAAATGCTAAAATGTTCAGTTTGTGGTCTTTCATTCAAGAGAACCACAATGCCGTTTTCTCTAACGCTGGATTTGAGGATATCCGTCCATACAAATATTGGGATGCAGGGAAGCGTGGACTCGATCTGGAAGGTTTTCTGGGTGACCTTGAGGTTAGTAGTGATTTCGAAATTCCATTGTCTTTAACAAAAATGAGCTCTTCCTAGTTACTTATTTATCAGTAATTGATAAAATTATCTAAAAACCTTTGATTATGTGCAAAAAGAAGTGTTGAGCCTGACAGATTTTTTTTTCTGCTGCTGGGTTCAATCAGGGCGTTAGTTCAGATTTTCAGTGACTCTAAAAATACTGTTTTTAAAAAACATACAGTACACTACAATTATAAAAGTTTGGGGTTAGAAAGATTTTTTTAAAATAAGAAATAAACACTTTTATTCAGCAAGGATGCATTACATTGATCTAAAGTGACAATAAAACTTTTTTGCAAAAAAATTCGAATAAATGCTGTTCTTTTGAACTTTCTGTTTATTAAAGAGTCCTGTAATAAAACATTAAGCAGCACAAATGATAATTGATAATATTAAGAAATAATTATAAGAAATGTTTCTTAAGCAGGAGAAACATTCAGCTTTGAATCACAGGAATAATTAATATATATATATATATATATATATATATATATTATTTTTTTTTCTTTACAAGGAAAACTGTGATCAGTTTGAAAATATATTCGCTATATTCCAGAAATGCCCAAACCAGGATTGCCATGCCATATTACAAGAGACGGGGAAAAAATGCCATTAAGGCATATCTTAATTTCTAATTGATATTTTTTTTTTAATTTTTTCTTTGCGTTGAAGAATAGAAAACAATATAAGTGAATTTTATTTTTGAAAAAAAAGAAAAGATAATTTAATTTTTAATTTAATACATTTTTATATAGTATTATTAAATATAATGCAGGATTTAATTTTGGCCCACAGCCCTAAATCAAGTTATATTTTTGGCCCTTCATATTAAAAATTTTGGTAACGCTTTACAATAAGGTGTCATTTGTTAACATTAGTTAATTTATTAACTAATATAAACAAACAATGAATAATACATTTATTACAGTATTTATTAATTTTTGTTAACATCAGTTAATAAAAATACATTTGTTTAGTGTTTGTTCATGTTAGTTCACAGTACATTTACTAATGTTAACAAGCACAACTTGTGATTTAATAATGCATTAGAAAATGTTGAAATTAATATTAACTAAGATTAATAAATGCTGTTGAATTATTGTTCATTTTTAGTTCATGTTAACTAATGTAGTTAACTAATAAACATTATTGTAAAGTGTTAAAGGAGAAGTATACTCCCAGAACAACAATTTACAAATAATTTACTCACCCCTCATCCAAGATGTTCATGTCTCTCTGTCTTCTGTCGTGAAGAAATGATGGTTTTTGAGGAAAACATTTCAGGATTTTTCTCCATATAATGGACTTCATTGGTGCCCCGATTTTGAACTTCCAAAATGTAGTTTAAATGCAGCTTCAAAAGGGCTCTAAACGATCCCATTCGAGGAAGAAGGGTCTTATCTAGTGAAACAATCTGTAATTTTTTTCGGAAAATAAAAATTTGTATACTTTTTAAGCACAAAAGCTAGTGTAGCACAGGCTCTGGCATGCGCGTTCACGACGCTACGTACTATTGAATCACGTTGAAAGATCACGCGTAACGTAGGCGGAACTACAGACCCAGTGTTTACAAAGCAAACGCGCAAAGACTAAGAAAGTGCAAGTAAGTCAAATGCTGTTTACAAACAAAAAGGTACAACGATGTTGACAATTCTGAAGTCGTAGAAGAAAATAAGATGGAGTTTTTCGCCATACTCTACCTTTTTGAGCCGGAGTACACACACGATGAACGTGATTCGTAGCGTTGTGGACGCGCATCCCAGAGCCTGTGCTATACGAGCTTTTGTGCTTAAAAAGTATTAGAGCCCTTTGAAGCTGCATTTAAACTACATTTTAGAAGTTCAAAATCGGGGCATGAATGAAGTCCATTATATGGAAAAAAAATCCTGAAATGTTTTCCTCAAAAACCATAATTTCTTTATAAAGACAGAACGACATGAACATCTTGGATGACAAGGGGGTGAGTAAATCATTTGTAAATTGTTGTTCTGGAAGTAGAGTTCTCCTTAAAAATTTTGAACATCTCTGCTATATACAGTGTAACTGAAACCATGTCCTTCCTGTCAGAGTGCACCTGATCACTCCATCTTTGTGCTGCATGCCTGTGCTCACAACCCCACCGGCACAGATCCCACCCAGGACCAATGGAAGCAGATCGCTGATGTCATGAAGGTGAGACCATCACAACAACCCCACATCTGACTCAGATTAGAACACTGAAGCACATGGTACAAAAATGGACCTTAATTGCATGTAATGAGCCACTTAAGCACAACGTGCAATTACAACCTACTGTTGCCTAAATTTAAACTCTGTAAGAAACACAGTTCTGTAAATACTGAGTTAACGATTGCATAATCACAAGCCAACATATCATGTCAAAATTGTAGAGTCATGCAGGACACAGAATGTTCCTGAAAAGTTTTATGTGTGGCAGAGATGTTGTTATCGAACTTGTTTCTTCCCTCATCTCTCTCTTCAGCGAAAGAGTCTGTTTGCCTTCTTCGATTCAGCCTATCAAGGTTTTGCCTCAGGGAATTTAGATAAGGACGCCTGGGCTGTGCGCTACTTTGTGTCACAGGGTTTTGAATTGTTCTGTGCCCAGTCGTTCTCAAAGAACTTCGGCCTGTACAGTAAGTGGTTCCAGTTTATGTTTGATTACATTTTGGTGCCTTGTACTGTGTCATTGTTCAGAACCATTTGATTGTAATGAATAATCTGACTCCACAGATGAGAGAGTGGGGAACCTGACTGTTGTAGCCGAAGACCAAGACAATTTGAACCGTGTATTGTCTCAAATGGAGAAGATTGTTCGAATCACCTGGTCCAACCCTCCGTCCCAGGGCGCACGTCTGGTTGCCATCACACTCAACACCCCTGAACTCTTTGCTGAATGGTGAATGCAATTAAAATAAATCCAGTTTCATGCTTTTGGTTCAACAATAAAACATTACTGTACATGGTAGAAAGTTTTATTAATATTTTGGAGCTCAGCATAATCAAATTACGTTTTCAGGCTTTCTTCGGAAATCAGGATTTTTTTTTTTTTTTTTTTTTTTTTTTTTTTTTTTTTTTTTTTTACATGCAGGGCTGTGCAGGGCTTTTTTTACATGTTGGGATGAAATGTGACCTGGATGTGTTCTTGACAGGTTTTGTGAGATTCACCAGTGTATATGTATGTTTAGGTTATGGGTTATTTAAAGCCTGGTGTTTTTCCATCTTTCTACAGGAAGGACAATGTGAAGACCATGGCAGACAGAGTCCTGCTTATGCGTGCTCAGCTGAAGGAAAAACTCAAAGCGCTAGGAACTCCAGGAACCTGGGAGCACATCACTGAACAGATCGGCATGTTTAGCTTCACCGGACTCAACCGTAAGCATCTCCATTTAGCACTTTCACACTTAGTTCATCATGTGTCTCACCACTGGACACATCTAACATGGCACTCACGAATGATTTAGCTACTGTTTACACATTAGTACAAATGAAAATAACTAATTGCTGTGGTTTCAAATCTTTCTTTAAAGTCTTTTAGGTTATAGGCTTTAAAAGTGAGAGTAGTTAAATGCTTGTACTAAGAACATAGTTATCAGCAAGTACAGAGAAAATTAAAACCTAGTACTGAGAAAATAGAGGTTAGTACTGAGAAAACAGTTAGTAAAGTTAGAAAATAGTTAAAAGTTACCACTTAGAAAAAATAGTTAAAAGCTAGTAATCAGAGGTTAGTTAAAACTAGTATTCAGAAAACCGTTAAAAGTTAGTACTGACAAAATAGTCAAAAGATAGTACCTAGAAAATAGTAAAAAATTAGTTCTGAGAAAACAGTTAAAACCTAATACTTGGAATATAGTTAAATTAAGTTATATTTTTACTAAGGCAATAGTTAAAAGCTAGTACCTGAAAATAGTTAAAACTAGTATTTAGAAAACAGTTAAAAGTTAGTACTTGAGAAAATAGTTAAAAATAGTACTGAGAACATAGTTAAAAATTAGTACTTTGAAAACAGTTAAAAGCTAGTAATCATTAGTTAAAACTAGTATTTAGAAAATAGTTAAAATCTAGTATTTAGAAAAGTTAAAAGTTATTACCTGAGAAAATAGTTAAAAGCTGGTACTTAAAATAGTTAAAAGCTAGTACTGAGAAAATAGTTATAGTTAATGTTGGAAAATAGTTAAAAGTTAGTGCTGGGAAAATAATTAAAAGCTAGTACTAAGAAAATAGTTATAGTTCATATTGGATAAATAGTTAAAGTTAATACTGGGGAAATAGTTAAAAGATAGTACTAAGAAAACAGTTCATACTGGGGAAATAGTTAAAAGTTAGTACTGAGAAAATAGTTATGTTCATATTGGAAAAATAGTTCAAAGTTAGTACTGAGAAAATAGTTAAAAGTTAGTACTAAGAAAATAATATAATTAATATTAGAAAATAGTTAAAAGTTAGTAATGGGAAAATAGTTAAAAGCTAGTATCTAGAAAATAGTTAAAAGTTAGTATTGAGAAAATAGTTAAAGGTTAGAACTGGGAAAATAGTTAAAAGCTAATACCTAGGAAATAGTCAAAAGTTACTAGAGAGAAAATAGTTAAAAGCTAAAAAAGGCATATTTTGTTTGCAGTTACCACTTAGTTTGGTATTTTGTTAATTAATCCAATATATGCATTTCATTTTCTGTCACTGTTTTCTGTTTTACAGCTAAGCAGGTGGAATACATGGTTAAAGAAAAGCACATTTATCTAATGGCGAGTGGACGCATCAACATGTGTGGCCTCACCACTAAGAACATCGACTATGTGGCCGAGTCTATTCATGAGGCTGTCACTACAGTCCAATAAGCACCTTTACCACACTTCCTGTTTGTGTGTGTGTCCACAGGAACATAGACACGCACACTCGCTGATACACACCTTCATTCACCAGCTTTGCTGGTCTAATTTATTCATCAGCATTTCAACATCCTGTTTTAACTTGTAATTACAAAGCATCGAAACGGTCCCAGAAGATATATATGTATATCCCTTCACCCACCTCCTGTATTTTCAGAAGAGAGTATGTTTAAATATTATCCGTGGTGTTCATTTAAATCTTGTTTCTATGAATAAGCACTTTGGTGGTGGTGGGATTTACAATCAACCAAACAACTGTCTGAATTTCAATAACCTGAAGGTCCAGCGTGATTTTATGATCTTTCGTGCAGGTTAGTGTGACTGAGTCAGAGTTTTAGACAACCTTTGAGTTAGTGGGATGAAACGGGTGAAAAATAGCCTTTATTAACTTGTTGAATTTTATCATCACGTGTCTGAAATTTAATGGAATTGAGTGCAGAACTGAAGGACAATGTGCATGTTTTATGATTTATGTGTCTGTATTCTTAAAACATGCACACACAGACAGCTCTAGAACTGAATGGGGGCATTAAATTGTGTTTCACTGTCAATTCCTGATGCGCATACCTCAAATTAAATGGCTTGAAGAAACGTTTTACCTTAAAATCCAATTTAAAATCCAGTTTTACATTTATTGCGACTAGATAAAACAACGGAGGTATAAACCTGAGATACTGGATCTCTGAGTGAATTATACAGAAAAGTGATTTGGGGTTAAATATTCCTTTAACCTTTTCGTCTTTGGTGTTCTGGAAATTCTGTGTCGTGAAGAGCCCATGCATTGTTTTGCACTTTATTTTCTGATGTCTTTTTAATGTGCTGATTCTGGTCCATCACTTTCACTGCTGTGTTCTTGTATTCAGGCTCATTTGTGCACTGCAAGACCGTTTAATGAATGTGCAACCATTAGTCCAAGTACATTGCTCTCCCACCCTGCTTAGTCGCAAAAGATCAAACCTTTGAGCACAGATATACTAATCAAAGTGCATTGAAATAAATGACGTAAACGAACATGTTTTCTGGTGTGTTTTATTAGCAGAAGTCACATGTCCCAGTGACTAGTAATCGTGTGTTTACAGTCTCATTCAGAAGTTTGGTGTATTATTTTAAAAAATCGGTACTTGTTTTCAGCAAGGATGTATTAAGGTCATCAAAAGTGAAATTAAAGTGATATTTTTTTATTGCAGATTTTCTAGCAGAAAATTGAGTAATGAGATGAAATGTTAGTTAGGGCCTGAGCACCAATGGTGCGATGAACCTAGTGGAATTGCTCAGTTTCTTCTTCTCCAAAATGAATCGCATTTTTGAGGGCCTAAACATGCTTGAAAACTTATGAAACACTGTGCACACACACAAAAAGTGGTGAAATATGGGATACAGGTTTCAGAAGTGGGTGTGGCAAAATGGCTTGATAGCGCCACCTATATAAATTCAACAAAGTGCCCCTTTAGCTATGTTTTACATACATGTGCAATATTCAGTAGACATGTAACACACCAATACCTACGAAAAAGTCCCCTGGTACAAAGTCCGTAACCCAGCAGGAGGTCTGTTATTTTAAATTTTCTCGCTAGTTTTGTGTCGTTTTTGCCATTTTCAGGTGTTTTTTTTTTTTTTTAATTAACTCCTTCTAGAGATTTTTTCAGATCAACACCAAATTTGGTCAGTGTAATCTAAAGTCCTTTGTGATGTTAAATTGTGAAGATCTTTAGTTTTCATTTAAGGGTGTTTCTGTGGTGGCCTGACAAACTTCGATGTTTCACCATGAAACAGGAAGTCGTTATAATTCAGGCATACAATGTCCAATCTGCACCAAAATTCACAAGGTTGATAAGAGTCAAGTCCTGAACACATGCCCATATTCAGTTATAGTCAAAACGCCACCTGCTGGCAACAGGAAGTGACATGTTTTATGCTGTAACTCCTAGAGATTAAATGGCATCAACATTGTATTTGGTCAGTTTAATCTAAAGCCTTTGCGATATTAAATTGCAATGTTCATGAGTTTTCGTTAAAGGGCATTTCCGTGGCGGCCTAACAAAGTTGTTGTAACTCAGCCATACAATGTCCGATCTGCCCCAAACTTAACATGTTTGATAAGAGTCCTGACCTGAACACATTTAAAGGCCAATATTCCATTATAATCATAGCGCCACCTGCTGGCAACAGGAAATGATTGTTTAACACTAACTTAAACATGCAATGTCCAAGCTATTCACCAAACTTCACATGTTTAGAGTCCTGGCCTGAAAGGAAGTTTGGCACATATAACTGACTTTGACATATTCCTCCTATATTTGCAAGAAACAAAGCAGTACCTGTTGTTCTCTCACATCAACATCCGCCCTATTTGTCTAGAACTGTTATAGACTGTTTTTGCTTGTAAACTCTGCTTGATCTGTGCATACTTCTCTCCTGATTATGGATAGAGGACTTTAACTGGAAGCCACAGTTTGATGACTAAACCCCCTTAAAGACAGATTTCTTACAGGTTTCAGGTTTATGCAGTTTTTCATTTCACAAGATGTTAATTCATGGACTGGAGTCGTTGAAGGTTCTTTATGGAACCATTTAGGCGAAAAGTTTTTTTTTTATGGCATCGTGAAGCGCCGTTTTGAGTGTACTGTGATGTTTTTATCAGCTGTTTGGACTCTCATTCTGACGGCACCCATTCACTGCAGAGGATTCACTGGTGAGCAAGTGATGTAATGCTCAGTTTCTCCAAATCTGATGTAGAAACAAACTAAAAATTAAAAATAATACAATTTATATACTTTTTAATGTCAATCTGTTTTTTTCCAGTTCATGACAGTTAGGGTATGTCGAAAAACTCCCATCTCATGTTCTCCCTCAACTTCAAAATCGTCCTATATCGCTGTTTTACCTTTTTTGTTAAGGGTGTTTGATCTTCTTTCCATGCTCACTTTGCAAAGACTGGGTCAGTACTTCTGCAGCGATGTAGGATGATTTTGAAATTATTTTTGAAGTTGAGGGAAAAAATATGACTGGAGTTTTTCGACATACCCTAACTGTCTTGAGCCAGAATACACAGAGTTCAGGGAGATCAAGGCAAGATGAGCATTTGAGATTACAACCGCATTTGGGATCGTTTGAAGCTGCATTTAAACTGCATTTTGGAAGTTCAAACTCGGGGCACCATATCAGTCCATTATATGGAGAAAAATCCTGAAACGTTTTCCCTAAAAAACATAATTTAAAAAAAGACATTAACATCTTGGATGACAAGGGGGTGAGTACATTATATGTGAATCTTTGTTTTGGAAGTGGACTTCTCCTTTAATAGGTTTAAAATTATTATCAACTGGGAATATATGCTAATTTGACTAGAAACACTGGAAATGCAAAGCATCCTTCTGGTTAAGAGTCAGTCGTGGCTTCCGTGTTCAGAAAAAAACGTCTATAAGTGTTTGTTTACTGTATTTGAACAAAAATGTTTTCCAAGACAAATTTGAGTCAAATCTTCATTTATTGGGAGGCTGGTGGTACTTTTCATTCTAAAATACCACATCAAGACGTAATAGAACATTTGATATTCTCTTTATATATATGTCCTTATATAATCAGAGCATCATATTTTTTTGTAAAGTCATACACAATCCATAAGGTGTTCTCAAATAGAAGTCTTTGTAAACTCTGTAAAAACATATATCGTTATATATCCTTCGGCCAACCCACTGTGCAGAGAGCAAAAGCAGCAGAGGATTTTCTAAACATCTTTAGCAAATACCCACAATTTAAGGCTTAAATATACACGTCATTGAATGTGTCGTTTCAGTGGATGTCTTGTCTAAAGCAGCTGAGTCAATCAGTGCATGTGTTTGTTTGAACGGTCGATCCAGACGTCAGCATGCGTCATTCGGCCCACCCTGCAATGCAGCAGCGTGACGTAAAAAGTGCTGCCCCCTTTTCTTTCTTTCTCTCTGTCAGCATGTGCTCTCTGTACAGCGGTTTTAGCTCACAGTATTGCACAACACAAAGTGTCCATGTGGCCTAAAAGCAAGCAGGCACGTTCAGTTCACTCCAGATCATCAAGATGCAAAGCAACTTTATAAAAGGGGCTAGCTCGGTTATTGCTATTAAATATTAGGAATAAATATCAAGGGGAAAGAAACAGACATCCAGTGGTTTCCAGCCTGAGTCTTTGTGCTTTCTGTGTTCGACTCCCTGGTGGTGTCATAGGTCACTGTTAGCATAGAGGCAAAAAGTCTCTATGTGTCACCAGTGTCTGCTGCATGCATGCAGGGGAGAGGTATTAACTTGACATACTCAGTATAAAACAGCCTTTCATGCAAAACACATCCTATGTGTAATCCCCTGGCATAATGTAATCATGTGACCTGTTGTTGGCAGGGATGAGCTGATTGGTTAGTTTGTCATGAGCACGGCATGCTGGGAAAGTCATGGCAGTGAACCAGTTATGGCAGCTCAGATATTCTTCTGATATTTGGGGCAAATGTTTGAGGTCAGTAAGATTTTTTGCTTATGAAAAATCTCTTATATTATTACAAATGAAGATAACCATTTTCTCTGTAAATATATTTCAAAATGTAATTTATTCCTGTGATACAAAGCTACATTTTCAGCATAAAGCTACATGCTCAGTGTTGAAAAAAGTTGCGCTAAAATAACTTACTGACCCCAAACTTTTGAACGGTAGTATGAATGCCATAATTTACAGGAGTATGAAGCTCAAAGAGCAGCATGCTTATGAAAACAAACATGGGTGAGATTTTCAGCATGTTGCAGTACTAAGTATTCTAACATTTTTAGTTTCAAAAGGGCTCAAAACAAAAATACTATTGGCTTCTTGCATGTTTTGGATATTGCTTATGATTTATATAGATATATAGATATATATGTATATATCTGAGGTGACATTTTAGTATCAATGCTTCAAGTTTGTTCAAGTTATGGCTTGCGCATATCCTAAATATCTATTTTTCATACAGTAAACACAATGCTGTTCTAATTATAACAATAATAACACTGCTGTTTGAGAAAAGCATGCCGTATAATAAATGTTATTATTTTTAAACAAATAAATCTATTGTCAAATACATGTGCTTGGACCATTAGCACTGGTATCTCTTACTATTTTTAAAAACTATTGAATATGGCCTAAAATAGCTTAAAGGAAAAAAAAGCCATATCTTATTGTACCCTGTGCTCTCAGTCAAACAGAAGTGCAAAAATGATATAAAATCAACATAGAAAAAAAAAAAAAAAAAAAACAGAAAAAAAAATTCTGACAGCTCTTACCTAATATAGGTATTTTTTTCTCTGTCAACACCTCAGCTATTCAACAGAATATGAAATAAATGGGTCTTATCTGTCTCAAAGTGCTCTGATATTTTGATTAAGTTCCAGGCACAGCCTGACAAATACCTCTCACTTAACATGATATAAAATCACACTATAAACACTTTGTTTCAACTGAAAGATGACCACGTTTTGTGACGTACTAAAGGTTCTGCCCTCTCATGGTTGAATGTTTGGCTTCAGTTCTCCAGGCTTGTGCTTGCTGGCTTTGCCCGGGGTCAGAGGTCAGAATGTCATTACCACAGTGACTGGAGATGACATCATCACAAACTGCCATCAAGATTGTAGTATATCAATGGTTATGTGGCATCTCGTCAATTACAAAACATGTGTCTTGCTGCATGTTGTATATTTCAGGTTTGCCGTAACAGTATATTCCTCAGCCCGCCGCAATGCTGAAGGCAAGGTTTTCTGATGCTACATCTGGTGTGGTGGTCTCATTGTACACTGGGTTGTGCTTTCTCTCACTCAAGATCCAGAGGAAGGCTGGAGAAGATTTCACATTTGTGGGAGAAGCAGGTGAGAGAGCAAGAGGGAAGCAAACCCGTACAATGAATGCTAGGTCTTCACCTGTGATTGTTCAGGATTGTCTTCCAAAGGTTTATCTCCATCACGAGACTTCTTTCTTTTTTTGTTGCCTGGAGGGTAGAAAGTGAAATGTAAACGGCCTAGTTTTGAACTGACCTCAGTATTTTAAATAAAAAGCTGCCAGTTAATGAATAAATGAGCATAAACAAGTGATGAAAATGTCTGATCGATGAAGACCGTGATTTAGCAAACAGAACGTGTTTCTGGCAGGGTTGTGTACCTTTTAGAATTAAATAAGGAATGGCTTTAAAATTTCAGTGCACATCCTGAATTTGAATTAAATTTGAACTGAAACAGGATGTAGAACTGCAATTTGAATTTCAATGTAAATAGAATTAAAATCAACTGAAATTCACACAGCTATTTTTTTTTTACTAGGAGAGTAAAGTTTGTCAGTGCTTTCAATGGTAGCTTGACAAAGGCATATTTGGAATAAAAAATGTTGTAATTTGATATATTATATAATATACTGTAAATGTACAACTTAAATTGTTTTTAAAAAAGTTTTAAGACAGAATAAATATTTTATTAAAAAGTAATTAATACAAAATCAATTAATTAATATTACATATTATGTATTTAATTAATATAATTATTACAGTTATACTACCAGTCAAAAGTTTTTGAACAGTACGATTTTTAATGTTTTTTAAAGAAGTATCTTCTGCTCACCAAGCCTGCATTTATTTGATCCAAAATACAGCAAAACAGTCAAATTTTGAAATATTAAATACTCTATTTGAATATATTTTAAAATGTAATTTATTCCTGTGATCAAAGTTGAATTTTCAGTATCATTACTCCAGTCTTTACTATCACATGTTCCTTCAAAAATCATTCGAATATGCTGATTTGTTGTTCAAGAAACTTATTTTTATTATTATTATCAATAGTTAAAACAGCTGAGTACATTTTTTTTCAGGATTCCTTGATGAATAAAAAGATCCAAAGATCAGCATTTATCTGAAATAAAAAATACTTTTGTAACATTATACACTATATCATTCAAAAGATTAGAGTCAGTATAATTATTTTTTTCTTTTTTTGGGAAAGAAATTATTAAAATCAATACGATATAAATTAAGCAAGGATACTTTAAATTGATCAAAAGTGATGATAAGATATTTATAATGTTCCAAAAACTTTCTATTTCAGATAAATGCTGTTCTTCTGAACTTTCTAGTCATCAAAGAAACCTGAAAAAATTCTACTCAGCTGTTTTCAACATAATAATAATAATAATAAATGTTTTTTGAGCAGAGAATCAGAATATTAGAATGATTTCTGAAGGGTCATGTGACTGGAGTAATAATGCTAAAAATTCAGCTTTGAAATCACAGTAATAAATTATATTTTAAAATATATTCAAATAGAAAACAGTTATTTTAAATAATAAAAATATTTCAAAATTTGACTGTTTTTGCTGTACTTTGGATCAAATAAATGCAGGCTTGGTGAGCAGAAGAGACTTAATGAATGTTACCAAACATAAAAAATCTGGTAGTATAAAAAAAACTGGTAGTGTATATATATATATATATATATATATATATGTATATATATAGTGTCTACCAAATACATGAATGTAAGTAGGAAACATCACTGAATTTATGTCGGTTTAGTGAGTCTAGTTAGTTAGGCTAGTCCAAAAAGCTTCACACCAGCCTCCCACACTATTTTTTAACAGCAGAAATGATTTCTTGATAAAATGTTTTTCTAGACGCAACCAAGGCTGCTGACCCAGAAATATGTCCTATTTGCGTAAAATCACTTTGTTCTGAGTGACTTGTCTTTTTTTATTAAACAGATGTGTGGGCTGCAGATTGCCTGGTGGGTTGCTAGGAAACAGACTGAGTTTGAAAATGCAGACTGCCAGCAGTGTGTGTGTGTGTGTGTGTGTGCAGCTGTAAACGCAGGTGTCGTGTCATTACTGGGCACATTCACAAATTTGAGATTCAGTCAGGTGCCTGGCAGCTGATACACACTGAGTTTCCGGAGCAGTTTTTTCCCCAGGTTCTCATCCGAGCCGCCCAGAGAGTGAGAGCTGATGAGCTGGGATGTAGACAGGTCCGTCTCCATGGGTACGGCCGTCGCATCTGAAATAGATCGGACACACTATGACAACGGGCCATGGTCACATGACAAACTGAGCTGGAAAGTCTTTGGCTAGTCAAATCTCTTCTCTTGTCTTCTCTTCTCTTCTCTTCTCTTCTCTTCTCTTCTCTTCTCTTTACATCCAGACTTGATTCTTGATTTCGTCATTCCTGTTAACCTCCAGTCATAACAAGCAGAGCTGAAATGGACAGTTCTAGCCTGATGTCAACATTCCTTTGCAGGTCATGTAAACAGAGACTAGAGCTCATGCATTTCCTCTCCCTGCAGTCTGTCAAACGTCTTACTGGCTGTCAAACAGCCACTCCAGTGTTTGAAAGTTTGGGTGCATTTAGTCAGAGAGCAGACCACCACCCTTCTTAAAGCGATAGTTCACCCCAAAATGAACATTTTGTTGTTATATACACCCCCTTAATTCATTTTCTAACCTGTACGCTGGTTATTCTTTTAAAGAATATTTAGGAAGTATTTACTACATAAAAGTATTATTAAAGATGGCCATACAGTATTAAAAATTATATTCTTGAAGGAGAACTCCACTTCCAGAACAACAATTCACAAATAATTTACTCACCCCCTTGTCATCCAAGATGTTCATGTCTTTCTGTCTTCAGTCGTAAAGAAATGATGGTTTTTGAGGAAAGCATTTCAGGATTTTTCTCCATACAATGGACTTAATTGGTGCCTCAATTTTAAACTTCCAAAATGTAGTTTAAATGCAGCTGAGGAAGAAGGGTCTTATCTAGTGAAATGATCTTCTTTTTTTGCAAAATAAAAATTGTTATACTTTTTAAGCACAAAAGCTTGTGTAGCACAGGCTCTGGGATGCGCGTTCACGACGCTACGTACTATTGAATCACGTCGAAAGGTCACGCGGAACATAGGCGGAACTACAGACCCAAAGTAAGTTTGTAAACGCTGTTTACAAACAAAAAGGTACAACAATGTCCTCCTCTCAAGTTGTAGGAGAAAATAAGATGGAGTTTTTCACCATACTCAGTACACAGATGATGAACTTACACTTGATTCGTAGTAGTGATGGGAAGTTCGGATCATTTTACTGACTCAGACGTTTGAGTCTCGTTCAGCAAAATGAACGAATATTTTTTTTTGAATGAAAGTCATTTCGTTCATTTTAGCAAAATATAATTAAAATGTTACGTGTTACTTCCCTAACACATCTACTGCTTACACAACGTTGATCACGCTACAAACAGGACAAAGAAAACTATAAGAAACAGAAAAGATTAATTCATTGTTTACCTGGGTCTTTAGTCTATGATTAGCTCACCTCACCTCTTATCTGACAAGTTTTGAGTTTGAGTCGTTCGTTTATCACGTGACAGAAGATGAACAAACGACTCATAAAACCCGAAGACTCGAAACAGGTGAACTAATTCCAGTACAGAACCAAACAGGATGTTATGCATGCACGACTGAAAGAATCACTCCCCGAGACGACTCGTTCTTCCCGAGTCACATTAAAGATCCGTTCAAAATGAAAGAATCGTTCAAGAACGACCTATTACTAATTTGTAGCATCATGGACGCACATCCCAGAGCCTGTGCTACACAAGCTTTTGTGCTTAAAAAATATACAAATTTTTCAAAAAAAAAAATGTCAGATCGTGCAGGATAAGACCCATCTAGAGCTCTTTGAAGCTGCATTTAAACTGCATTTTGGAAGTTCAAAATCGGGGCACCAATGAAGTCCATTATATGGAGAAAAATCCTGAAATGCTTTCCTCAAAAACCATCATTTCTTTACGACTAAGGACAGAAAGACATGAACATCTTGGATGACAAGGGGGTGAGTAAATTATTAATAAATTGTTGTTCTGGAAGTGGACTTCTCCTTTAAGTCTTGAAGTCATATGATAGCATTGTTTAAAAAACAAACAAAAATGTAAAGTAGCTCTGAAAATAATATATGTAGTCACTATGAGTAGTTGTAGTGAAAAAACAATATTCTTAATATTATTGCGTGTTCATGGAAAGCATACAGGTTTGAAATGGTATGAGGACAAATAAATAAATGTAAAAATAAAATATAATATAATAAAATAAAAAAATACATTTTCATTTTGGGTGAACTATTCATTTTTGTATTTCAAAAAGTGCAGTTTCTAAGCAGCTTTTATATTCATTTTTGGGCTTGATGAGGTAAACGCTGTATATTGGTGCATAAAATTATGTCATGGTTTGGCTTCAGAAATCATCCTTCAGTTCACCCACCAGTTCCTTCTTTTCTCTCCACACGATTGTCTCTTATATATGGGGTGTCATCCATACGCAGGAACACAGAATCACTGGGGCTCTTCTGTCCATCTGATTTACTTCCTACAGAGGGAGCCAGAGAGCCACAGTCAGCTAACCACACAGGAAATAAATAAGATATGAGTTTGTAGCACTATGTGGGAGTATCTGATAACAAAACTATGAGCAATCAAAGACATTTAAAGCTTTGAGTCAATGTTTTAACATAAAAATGATTTTGCAAACACAATTTTCTGACCTGTGTTGACATTGGAATAGCACACTAGCATAAAGCTAGGGTGCATTTATCAATTCAGCCACATTTCCTAGTAAAACAGGAAGATGGATGTGATGTTTAAAACAGCTAGTGGCCTTTAGTTTTCATCAAAACCTGAGAATGACCACAGTTTTTGCTGAGGATGAAAGCAATGACTCTTCACAATGAATTGTAGACTATTTCTCACAACTACCTGAGTGATCAAGAAGAAAATTATCCTGCATTTGTTTTTGGATTACGGATATATCTCTTTGAGTCAACATCAGAAGGAGAAGATTCTCATGAAGAGGCCTATGGTCATCATCAGGATATGGCTGGTAAGCTGTCAAATTATTTGCTTATTTTGAATGTTGCTGTCTGATCAGATATTATTCGACTGTTGGCATTTATGAGATATTTTCATATTTACTGGACAAAAATAGGGCTGTGATGATAAATCAATGCGTCGCGATATTAGTTTTTAACAGCAGATGGCGTTTCAATCTAGTTTTTAATTGCACACTCAAATACTCACAAACAGAACTGGCTGGATAAATTACAAATTGTAATCCGTAACTAATTCCAAATTACATAACAAAAATTGTAGTCAGTAATGTAGTCCATTACATTACACATTTTAAGTAATATAATCAGACTACTTTTAGATAACTTTTGTCCTAACTTGTTTATCACAAAGAGTGAGGATATATATATATATATATATATATATTATTCAAACAGATGAAAATATACAATCACCTTCAGGAGAACATTAACAATGTAAAGAAGATAGAAGTAAGAAGAGGAGAAATAAAATACGATAAGGGGGTATGTTGCTTAGAATAAGGAAAAAATATAAAAATAAATGACTACATAATAATAATAATAATAATACTAAATAATAATAATAATAATGTAAGAGCAATGAAGGAAACCTATCTAAACCTAATCAGAGTTAATAGAAATATTTTTTTCATATATTTCCAAAAACCTGACACATTTATTATTGCTAGTCAAACAAAAAGATGTGAGCAATTAGAATCTCAATCAGAAAATGTGAAAGAGTGGGAATTGAGCCCATAAATTTTTGCTTATGTATAAAGAATTTGCCAAACAAAATAAAAAAGTTGAAAATATATTCTTTAGATTTGTTGGCAGAGTCAGATAAATAACAAATGATATCTTTTAAGATAAAAGATTGCGCAAAGACAAGGGGTTTGTTTAAATGAGAATACAAATCAAACCAAACCTTCTGAACAAATTCACAGGAAAAAAATAAATGTATTAAGGTTTCATCTTCGTTGCCACAAAATGTGCAGGTACTTGGAGTGAGAAAATATATTCCATTTGTTGTTATGAACAATATGACGTGATTTTATTACGTCAAGGTCTCCCAAACTGGTGTTTGTGAAGGAACTACACTGGGTTTATGCGTTTAATGAAAAGTTAATAATTAATTAAATCATAAAGATCAGTGTTTCTCAGTCGTTGATGCATTGTTGAGTTTTGTAAATCTATTGGTCAAATGCTGTGTTGCCACCTGACTAATGACTTTCCTAATGTATATAAGCGGTAAAATATATATATAATAATAATAATAATAATCATAATAATAATAATAATGTAAAAGATGAAAATGAGGAATTGGGGAAAATTTGGTTATGGTTAATTTATTGCTATTGTGTAAATAATATGTAATCATGTAGTCCATGCAAAAGTAACTAGTCTGATTACGAATATTTTTAAATTTTTGGACATTTTTGGAGTCTGATAACATAATCCAGATTACATGCAATCAGTTACTACCCCAAATTACCCATTATTTTACATTTCAGGTTGTATATCTTACATCTTATATAATAAGCATTTATTATTTAAATTAAAAAAGTACAGTTGTAAATAAATTTTAAAGTCTATATTTATAGTAGCACAATGTAAAATAACTGTTAAAAAAACTATTTTTAAACATGCATAAAAATCTAATTTATTCCTGTAATGCAAAGCTCAATTTTTAGAAATTTAAAGTCTATTTTTTAACATGCATTAAAATCTAATTTATTCCTGTAATGCAAAGCTCAATTTTCAGAAATGTAAAGTCTACAGTAAATTATATCAAAGATTCTACAATATTTTAAGTCATTTTTGTAGTCCAGGAAAACATCAATATCTTGGCTCTTTTTATAAATACACTTGACCTAAAATAACCTCATACTAGCAAATTTGGACAAAACGGCAAACCGTTATGATTTCATGGAGATTTTCGTTAAAACTCTGATTGTGGAACTGCTGTCATATCTCAGGTTTTAATCTGCACTCCATGCAAAGTGTGTTAAATATTTATAGTAGCATTTGAAACAAATGCAAACACTGATATGGCGTTGTTTAACAATGTAATTTGATTACCTTGCATTTGATCCTGTGTACACATTAGGACAGGCCTCATTTATTAGAAGAAACTGAGCTTAGTTGTGTTTTGACATTCGTAAGTGATTTCTAGCTTAAGAATCAGAGTTAAACCTTTTCACACAAAGTCTGATTAGTTTTAGTAAGAGGATTAGAGTTCGGCCATCTGTCTTGTCTTGCACTTGGAAGCTGTGAGAAACGTCCTAATTTCATCACATGAATCACCAACATGCATTATCTGCATCCTCAGTTTCCACAAAGATTAAAATGGCTGACACTAATATGTTATGGCTATATTTAGGTATGTATTCAAACAACTCTTTTGGCGTTCCTCAAACAGTGGCTTGAGACTGTGGTTATGCAATCGCTGCCAGCTTCAGAAAAGACCAGAAGTCTTTGGAGATGAGCTCAAATTGTCTGTCATATAAAGCTTTTCTGACGGTTTCCTAGCTCCTGAGGAAATCTACTTCTGTAAACTGCTTTAATGCTTATGTACTGCCTAAAAAATTACCAAGGGAACCTGAGAGAGATGGTATAATGAGAAGCAAATGCACTCACGGACAATGCGGTTCCTCTCATTAAGGGTGGTGGTGCTGTCTGGCTGTCTGTAGAGGTGGCTGTGCTGGTGGAATCGGGTCAGACAGGGCCGTGGTTCTGTCAGAGGAAGGGCGATGCTGTTGGAACGTGTCTCAGGGATTGTCATTCTCTCCCCAGGCGCTTGGCTGTCTGCGTCGGGTGTTTGCGGAGAGCTGTCCATGCGTGTAGCTGTCAGGGCATTCTGATAATGGTTACGAGTGATCTGGAAAGATTGACATAACATATTGAGGCACATTACAGTACGTATTACATAATTCTGTATGATTTTTAACATACTGTATTAGAATATTACATTATTATTTACATAAACTTTATTTAAATATCTAAAAAGTGGACCTGAGCTATATTATTTATATATATAGGTCAAAGATGTTAAGATGTCCACATCAAAAGAAATTTACAAAAGTGATTTTATGTCCATAGAAAGCACATTAAATGTAAGTAATTTTAAAAATATAGAATTACCACTAATTAGTATTTAGGGTGAAAGTAATTTGTCTTTTAATGTCATAAATTGATTTTTGTTAGATATGCCTGACAAGATTGTTACACTGAATGACATTTTAATGGGTGTCTTCTGTAAACTAGGGAAAAATGGATGATATTTGTTTTTTGCTCAGAAAAACAAAAACAAGAATGCAATTAAATTAAAAAGAAAAATTTATTATTATTATTATTTTTTGGAAAAACAACAACAGTTTAAAGCAGTATTACACTTGGTTTTATGCTTAAACCCTTTTTTGTCTTTGACCCATATATATATATATATAGTAAGATATTATTGTTATATAAATATAATTATATTGTTTTTTAAATGATTCTTATGCTCATCATGGCTGCATTCATTTGAAGACAAATACAGAAAAAAATTATATTGTACAATGTAAAATAACTGTTAAAAATATTTTTTAATATACATTAAAATCTAATTTATTCATGTGATGCAAAGCTCAATTTTCAGCATCATTACTCCAGTCTTCAGTGTCACATGATCCTTCAGAAATCATTCTAATATGCTTAGGATTAGAATGGAGGATTATTTGATAAATAAAAAGTTAAAAAGCATTTATTTAAAATAGAAATCTTTTCTATCAATATACACTACTGTTCAAAAGTTTGGGGTCTGTAAATTTTTCTTTGTTTTTTTTTTTTTTTTTAATTAATACTTTAATTTAGCAAGGATGTGTTAAATTGATAAAAAGTAATAGTAAAGACTTATATTGTTAGAAAAGATTTCTATTTCGAATAAATGCTGTTCTTTTTTCACTTTTTATTCATCAAAGAATCATGAAAAATGATTCACAGATTCCAAAAAATATTAAGCAACACAACTGTTTAGAATGATTTCTGAAGGATTATATGACGCTGGAGACTGGAGCTGAAAATTCCTTATTTTTATTTTAAAGTATTAAAATAGAAAACTTTTCAATTGTAATAATATTTCATATTATACACACACACACAATAAAATAAATAATTTAATTAAATTGATATTTATCAACTACTTAATATGAATGGCCAATAAATCAAAATTTAAAAAAATGTTCAAACAAAAATATTAATTATAAATTAATATTATTGAAATAAAGAATACACTTGTAATAATACGTCATGGTTTGACTGAATTTAATGCTGATCATTTTTTCCATATAAAATTAAAATGCAGTAAAAAATCAATTCTATATTTTATTAATGAAAATAATATAAAAAACCCTTTTCTAGACAGGATTACTTTCATTACTATAATGAGAATTAAATTCACTTTTTATAGCACTGCAGTAATAAGAATTTAGGTTAAAAAAACTTTAATAATCATAAAATTAAATTAAAAAAATATGAAAAATCTATTAATTTCTTTAAAGATTGGGTTATGTGAACCATAATATGACCCAGAATGTTTTTGAATTTTCTTTTTTTTTTTTTGTTTTGTTTTCTTTCTTGGCATGGTCAGATTTACCTTAATGATCTGTAGGTCTGTGAGCTGGCGAACTGAATAGTCTGGTAAATACGGTCCTCCACTGATGCTCAGTTGACCCAGACTGCCTCCGTGGATTGTAGTATCAGAATGATTGAGTCCACTGCTCCGGGACGGTGATCTGTGGACTGGATCACACCAGTTTGTATATGTACTGTATATTTTTGTACATTTATCTGTGTGGCAGAATTATTCAAAAGTAATAGTTTCACTCACTGATGCTATTGTAGACATTATTTCAGATGTATTTTTAAAGTAATATCAATTTTTAAAGGTACATCTATTTTAATGAAAAAACAAAATCCCTAAATGTGCTTTCAGAGTGAATTAAATGTACTGCTTATATATTCAAAAATTCAGCTAAATGGACACAACTAGATTGGATGTAGTCATTCACTGCAAAAATGGGTTCTTAGTGGGTTTTTAATTAAGTTTTAATAAAATATCTAAAAATCCTTGAAGTAAAATGGTTGTACTTGAGTAGACACACTTGTATTTTGAATTTAAGTTTATCTTTGTCTTATACTGTATTTTTGGCAGCTTTTATTTATTTATTTATTTATTTATTTTTTTTTTTTAATCAGTTGTTTTTTTAATCAGTTGTTTATGCATGAAATAATTCTTTTTAAAATAACGTTCTGCCAGTGCAGTAAGACAAAATGCTCTTCCATTAAAGATGCAAGTCTATTGTATGTCTATACTTGTATATCTGTAGCGTGGCTTTTCTTTGTGGGTTTATATCATAGAGACATGCAGAGAAAACCCTCACCAGAGAGACTATGACACAGACACTTACACACTCTGAATTAATCTCTTCAACAAGGGCTAAAAGCTCCATCCTTTAAGTTATTTTTACATTTTCATGATGCTAAGCTTATGAGATTTTCATCCTTATATAATAATGTGCCATTTTGCCTGAGTGGGCAGACGAGAGTTTCTCTCCCGCTGTAATTACCCGACTCTACTCTCCTAAGATTTCCATAGCCGCTCTATTTAGATTTGCTGCCTTAATTATCTCTGGAGAGCGTTGCTAGAGGGGTCACGTAAGCTCCGCGCTCACCGCCTCTCAGAGTTTTTAATTGCTCATTAATATTTTTACTGCAGGAAGACCTTGCTCGAGATATTTTGGAGACTAAAGTTGATTTATTTAATGAGGCTCTCTTCAGCTCCAGTGGTGAATTCTGACAATATTGAATGAGCAAACAAACCTGTGGGTAGGATGGTCATGATAGCAGGTAAGCCGTAGTATGTGAATGGTCCGTTTTCAAACTTTAGTCCCTCTTTACCGATCTCTACCTCCACTCGACCCTGCAGCCAGAGAGAGATGGTTTATCAAGACACATTTTCACTGAGACCTTTGAAATAGAGTTTGCAATTATGAAAACTGAGAAAAAAATGATCCATTTACAGTGGGATCCAATAGTGAAAATAATTTTATTTTGCATTTAATGAATGTAATATAATGTTGTCAAGGTTCAGGTTTTGTCATAAATTAAGTGATTAGCATAATAGTTTGAACAAATATTTAATCTTTTAAAAGAATATATATATATAATGTATGTGTGTGTGTGTGTGTGTGTGTGTATGTATGTGTGTGTTATGGTAATCAATTAATGAATCAATGAAAAAAATATTTTAATTCATGACAAAATTACATTACATTAATAAAATGTTAAATAAAAGCTTGTTTCACTGTTGGGCCCAATTGTAAGAGGGGGAAAAAAAAGTAATTTTCCTCATTTTTATTTTTGCAAACTAAAGAAAGTAAATAGTTTTATTAAATAATAAAATCTATTATTAAACAAATAATTATACTGCATTAATGAAATGCAAAATAAAAGCTTTTTCACTATTGGGCCCCACTGTAGGAGAAAAATGTCATTTTCCTCAGTTTTCATTATTGCATACTGAGGGCAAACATAATTTTGAATGAAAATATTTTTTTTATATTTATTTTTTTTATTATTTAATAAAATTATTTATTTCCCTCTGTTTGCAATATGAAATCTGATGAATATAACATTTTCTTCACTTACAGTAGGGGCCAATAGTAAAATTGCTTTTATTTTGCATTAAATGTAATATATTTTTGTCATAAATTACAATATTTTGTTATACATTAATTGATTAGCGTAACAATTTTAACAAATATACTATCTTTTTAAATAATAACTTTTATTAGTTAACAAAATTATATACATTTCCTTAGTCTGCAGTAATGAAAACTAATGACATTTTTCTCGGAAAACAGTGGGGTCCAACAGTGAAAAAGCTTTTATTTTGCATCTCATTAATGTAGTATAATCTTGTCATTTTTATCATAATAATGTCATTTTGTCATAATATTTTTATTATTATTAATAATATATATTTAATAAAACTTTTTGTTTTCCTCAGTTTGCAATAATAAAAAATAAGGAAAATTACTTTTTTTTGTCCTCTCACAGTTGGGTCCAATAATGAAAAAGCTTTTATTTTTTCATTTTATTAATGTAATATAATTTTGTCATAAATTAAAATACTTTATTTTTATTACTTTTTATTACTATTATTGTTGTTATTGTTATTTTTAATTATTTTCCTTTACAATTATGTTTACAATTATGAAAACTGATAAATATATATTTTTTCTCTACTGACAGTAGGGACCTAGTAATAAATGCAAAATTAATGCAATATATTTTTGTTATAAATTACAATATTTAGTTATAGCATAACAATTTTAACAAATATGTAAAAAAAAAGTTTCCTCAGTCTGCAATAATGAAAATTATGTTTTCTCCTCCTACATTGGGGTCCTATAGTGAAAAAGCTCTTATTTTGCATTTCATTAGTGTAGTATAATTATACTATTTATTTTTTTATATATTTTTAAGTATAATATATTAAGTAATAATTTTACATTTTAAATAATATATAATTAAATAAATTATCAATTATAATTAAATCATATTTTATTATATAATTAAATAATTTTCCTTAGTTTGCAATATTAAAAAAATAAATATAATAATTTTGCCATAAATTAAAAGATTTTTCCATAAATTAACTAATTAGCATAACAAATATATTTTTGAACAAATATATATTTTTTTTAATTATTAATAAGATTATTTTCTTTCCTCTGTTTCCTCTAAGAACTGATGACTATAACATTTTTCTCCAGTTACAGTACAGTACAGTACAGTACAGTAGTAAAAAAGCTTTTATTTTGCATTTCATTAATGTGCATAGCAATTTGAAATTATTTTTTAATGATAAAAATATTTTTATATATTTTTTAAATTGTTTTATTGTTTTATTTCAGAATGTCTTTCAAAACCTGTAGTACCTGCAATACGAGGACGAAATAATCCACAGGCTTGTTGCGCTGGAAGAGGTAGTGCTTTGGTGATCGCTTGTTTTTCTCATCAAACTTGAGTTCCTGCACCACGCTCGGGTGCTTTATCAACCGCAGGAGGATCTTCTCTGAGAGATGCGTTGCCTTAAAAGGCTCTACTTCTACCGACAGAAAGGAACAGAGAGTATAAGAAACACATTAATGATAATGACAATGAAACAGCATTCTGATCCTTCATCATTCGTTGATGATTTGCAATGCTGCACCAAATGAGATACACTAGAATGTGAACACATGCTTTTGGTCTTGAATTGTGTGTGCTTTAAACCTAACACAACTAATGTCAGATTCCTAAAACTTCAAATTCTGTTAATCCAAAACTGTCTCTCCCACAGTTGTGCATTGAGATTACCTGTTGCTAGAAAGCGATGTGTCGCCAGCAGAAGCTGCGGTGAAACTTTGACCTTCATTTCACTCTCTGACAGTTTAAATATGGAGAAATCTTGCTGTTTCCTCTCATGGTGAGACACTCTCCTCTTGGTACGGTTATCAGCTGCCACAACACAACAGCAATACATTATACTGGATAGGTTTTGCCTCAAACCAAGTGAATGAGAAGATATTATATATTATATATTATATATATGCATAAGATACAAAAAATAGACAACAAAAAGTTAAAAGGAAACTATATTGATTGCCAGCCAATTTATACAGTAGTTCACAGTATAATATCTATAATTGCTTCAAGTGATACAACTTTTTTGTACACTTTTTTTGTAGCCCTAAATTTTGAGACTATTTTTAGGACAAAAGGAGACAAATACAATTAGCCATAAGAAATAAAGAAGGAGAAAAAAAAAAAAAAAAAAAAATATATATATATATATATATATATATATATATATACACACACATACACACACACACACACATATATATATACATAATATATATATATATATATATGTGATCCTGGATCACAAAACCAGTCATAAGAATTGAGATTTTTACATCATATGAAAGCTGGATAAATAAGCTTTTCATTAATGTATGGTTTTGGTATTGTTAGGATGGGACAATATTTGGCCGAGATACAACTATTTAAATATCAGGAATCTGATGGTGCAAAAAAATCTAAATATTGAGAAAATCACCTTTAAGGTTCTTCAAATAATGTTCTTAACAATGTATATGACTAATCAAAAATTGAGTTTTCATACATTTACAGTAGGAATTTTACAAAATATCTTCATGGAACATGATCTTTACTTAATTTCCTAATGATTTTTGCCATAAAAGAAATATCAATAATTTTGACCCATACCATGTATTTTTGGCTATTGCTACAAATATACCCATGCGACTTAAGACTGGTTTTGTATATATATATATATATATATATATATATATATATATATATATATAAATGAATACATACTAGAATATTAGAATAAATAATAGTTAGTTAGTTAGTTACTTAGTTAGTTAGTTAATTAGTTAGTTAGTTGAATTGACCTGCACAGCAATTTTCTTAAAGGATTTTTTATTTTTATTTTTTTATTATTTTTATTTTTTATCTATGTATTGTTACTTCATTTTTTATCATTCAAGAAAAGGATATTCATTCTGATATTTGGTGTTTATGTATTTATTGCACAATTGTATTGCAAGGTGTTCCATTATTGCTATTACAAATGATTAAATATTATTAAATTATTATTAAATATTAATATTATTATATTAAAAATTATATTATAATATTTATCTTATTAATATTATATATTTTTTAATTCACATATTTTATATATTTAATTATTTATTATAATTTTTATTCTATTATTCTAACTTAAACATAAAAGCATTGTTTTTAGTAGTATTTAAACTAAGTATTTGGTTATTGCTGGAGATCCAAGCTGGATCAAAATATTTTAATTCCCTTTTTTTCTGCTCTAGTATAATCTGTTGTGCACTATAATTGGCTGTTTAATTGCAGGTTCCTGTTGTGACAACTTGCCCCACTTTAGAGCTACTGATATATGTTGTCACAACAGGTCAGGATGGTATTCATAACTATAACCTCTTTCCTTGGCAGAAAACTTAATGGTAAATATCTCAAATCTTCACATACAGAAATGTATTCACTTTTCAAGCTAGCATACATAATATTCACAGTAAAATGTGTGACAACTAACCCCAGTCTCCCCCTTACTGTATGCTAGCACTGGTTAAAAATGAAAATGATAATTGCAGAGAACAGGCTTTGCCAGAAGACAATAACACAGAGTTTTGGAATCCAATTAGTGTGATAATTATTTGCAAAAGGGTCACAGTGTTATTGACTATGCATGAGGAAGCAGCAGGAATCAGGGTAGGTTTTTACTCAGACAAACGCTCTGTAATGGCTGTGTGGAAGAAATATTCCACTGATAATGCACAACTAAACTGATTTTGCAACATTTAGGTATTTGAATGTTCATCGGAAGATTTATTATCAAAAGATACAAAGATAAAAAAGCAAATGAGGCCTAAGAAATATTAAACACCTACTGTAGAGGTCCGTTTCATCCACAATCTCAGACTTGATGATTTCCTCGATGACGTCTTCTAGTGTGACGATGCCCATGACTTCGTAGAAAGGATCTCCTTCTCCTTCATTATTGACCCTCTGCACGATAGCCAAATGAGATTTCCCTTTACAGTGCCAGAGAAAGACATAGGAGCATCATGGCAGGATATGCAACTTGCATTTAATTTTATACTCGCAATGAAGCCAGCTTCAAGAAACTGCAGTGCTATTAAATCAATCCATGAATCAATGAAGTGGTTAGTCAAAGTGTGCAAAATCAATAGCCACACAACTTTAGTAAATGAAGTCCTGTCTGTTTATTTTGCCCTGTCGCAGAGTCTTTTGCAGTGTTAAACTGATTTGTCACATGCTTGAAAAGTGCTTGAAAGGAAGGCTCATGAAGAGATTAACTATGACAGTTCTGAAGATTCAGACCTGACCTTATGTAAAGAGCGCTGAGCGATTATGCAATGGGGTTTGGGAAGCCCTGTGGCTCTGATGATGAAGCTGAGCATGCTAAAAACCTGGAATCTGTTGGAATTTGCTATTTTGGAGTCTTTAAAAAGCTGCTCAGGCATTAATGGCTTGTCTGACATGAGTTCATGCTCCTCCTTATTATTAAATAATTATGATGCCAAAATGGTTTCATATTATGAATAATTAAATTTTCCATATTCATATATGCCTATACACTCCCATGTAGGAATAAAGTATATTTGAATGCACTAAAAAATATTAAACGCAAACAAGTACATTTGTAGTACATTCTTATTTTTGTAATAAATACACTAAAGTATATTTCTACTTCAGTAGTACTTCAGTGTACTTGTAAAAGTATACTAAATACCACTAATACTTAAACTGATTTTTAGTGCATTGAAATAAAGTATAATTCTTACAAAAATGCAGGAGTTTTATTAGTGTATTTCTTAAAAGTGTACTTTGAGTTAGTTCAATCTTAGTAGACTTTTATATAGTAAACTGATTTTATTCAAAATATATTGCTAATGTACTAGTTATAAGTACATTTTCCCAACTGTGGTACTTAAGTACACTTAATATATATGCACTTTTTAGCACTAACACTTAAATTGATTTTAAGTGTAGTCAGATATTGTACACCAAATATACAGAACTGTTTAATATGTGTATTACTTAAAAGATGGCTATAAATGCTTTACATAATTTTTTTGTGCATTTATACTATCACTAAGTTGGGGTCTTAATGAAAAATAGAAAAAAAGTGCTAATGACATACTGATAGTGTACTTGATTGTACTATACACACTACCAGTCAGAAGTTTTTGAACAGTAAGATTTTGAATGTTTGTAAATAAGTCTCTTCAGCTCACCAAGTCTGCATTTATTTAATCCAAAATACAGCAAAAACAGTAAAATTTTATTACTATTTAAAATAACTGTTTTCTATTTAAATATATTTTAAAATGTAATTTATTCCTATGATCAAAGCTAACTTTTCAGCATCATTACTCCAGTCCTCATTGTCACATGATCCTTCAGAAATCAATCTAATATGCTGATTTGCCGTTCAAGAAACATTTTTTATTATTATTATTATTATTACTATTATCATCAATATTTAAAACAGTTGCGTAGCTATAAAATGTAAACTAAGTAAAATAAAAATAATAAAACAATTGAGTAAAATAAAAAGCTTTTGTAACCGAGGGGGGGATTATTTATTTTTATTAACACTTTTATTTAGCAAGGATGTTTTAAATTGATCAAAAGTGATGATAAAGACAATTTATAATGTTAAAAAAGATTTCTATTTCAGATAAATGCAGTTTTATTCATGAAAGAAATTCTACTCAGCTGTTTTCAACATAATAATAATGTTTTTGTTTTTTTTGAGCAGCAAATCAGTATATTAGAATGATTTCTGAAGGATCATGTGACTGCAGTAATGATGCTAAAAATTAAGCTTTGAAATCACTGGAATAAAATCCATTATGAAATATATTCAAAAAGAAAACAGAAAAGAAAAAGAAAAAATATTTATATATTTTCTGTGTAAGAAAATGTATGAAAAATGAGTTCAAGTGTAATACAAGAGGTAACTAAATACATTTTTTAATACAGAGATAGTGTGTTAAAAGCACATTTTAGTTCATATTCATGGTGTCTCAAAATAGATGAGTAGCTGAGTACACTTAGATGTTCTTAAGATTATCTTAAGAAGTACTAAAGAATATTTTTAATAAATTAAGTACAAAATTAGTGTGTCAAAATAGAGCACTTTAAGTACATTATGGAAGTGCACTGAAATAAAGTACATTTTAGTGCACTTTTTTTCACCTGGGTTAGCATTTAAAATAATACAGACTTTTTTTCTCTCTTTTTTTCCCTTTTATTCAGAAAGGATGTATTAAATGATCAAAAGTGAGAGTAAAAACATTTGTAATGTTACAACAGATTTCTGTTTATATAAAACACTTTTTGAACTTTTCCAGGCATCCAGGAAAAAAAAAATGTCATGGTTGATGATAATAAGAAATGTTTCTTGAGCAGCAAATCAGCATATTAGAACGATTTCTGAAGGATCATATGACACTGATGTCTGGAGTAATGGTGCTGAAAATTCAGCTTTGCATCACAGGAATAAATTACATTTTAAAATCTTTAAAACAGTTATTGTGAACTGTAAAAGTATTCCACAATATTACTTTTTTTTTTTTTTTTTTTTACTATATTTTTGATCAAATAAATGCAGCCTTGGTGAGTATAAGAGACTTTTGTTAACAAAACATTGTTATATAAATGTGTTTGTGTGTATGTTTGTGTATATTGTAACATTGTTATGTCAGATGCATTTACGTATTATTTACGTATTAACAATGGCTATTTAATATAATAACCACAGCCAACATTAGAAACTAACAGTTGAAGTCTGGTCATTTCAGCAGATTGTTTTTTATAAATCTTTCATAATGTAATGCAGCTTTGCCAACTAAATCTATATTGGCACCAACTGCAAATCAGCAGCTTGTTGCTGCAGCAAAGCTATATCTCATTTCACATGCAAAGAGGGCACTTGCATTGCAATCTTAAAGAAAAAGCAGCAAAAAAAGTCATAAAAGAGATATTATTTTGAGCTAATTATTAAAAATGCATATGAAAGCTTAAAATATGAAGCACACTCAGTGTTGCTTATACAGTTTCAAGACAGAAGCTCTTTGCAATGGAACAAACAAAACATTGCAGCTAGCATTTCTGTTAATCATCAGTCAGCCAGATTTGGAATATCATTTCAGACGGAGAGGATTAAATATATAATCCTCAACCTTTGGATAGAGAGAACCTAAAGGACAGAAGCCTCTCTCACACTGTGGTCTCCATGGCAGCGGCACACGCTGAGCGAAGTGAAGAATTCTGCAGGAGTCAGGTGGAGAGCAAGGGCAATGCAGCACTCGGCACGATACACCTCAAAGCTGATGTTCAGGAAACTGCATTACATCACTACGCTATTATATAACACGAGCACGCATGCACGCGGAGCCAGGGGGTCTGAGCCCACGCGGATGTCCCTGCGATTCCCTCAGCTGCTGTGCCAGCAAATGAACTCGTTAAAGCTGGCACTATACTCTACTCATGTGATGCATGGCAGAGCAGTATGTTGGGAAATGCTAAATAAAGCACAGTGTGTAGCTGAAAACGGAAAGAAAGAACTGTTGAAGGAAATGCCTGACTGTTTTCTAAATTGAATCCAATAGCACAGTTTGTCCTAAAAATGCATGTGCAAATAAATGCAGGATTTTCTGTGTTACTTGCTTTTATTTTGCCATATATTTTTTTAATCATGTTTTAGGCCTTTTTAATTTTGATGCATGTTGCATTTGACCTGCATTTGAGCTTAAAGGAGAAGTCCACTTCCAAAACAAAGAATCACATATGATGTACTCACCCCCCTTGTCATCCAAGATGTTCATGTCTTTTTTTCTTCAGTCGTAAAGAAATTATGTTTTTTGAGTTAAACATTTCAGTATTTTTCTCCATATAATGGACTGCTATGGTGCCCCGAGTTTGAACTTCCAAAATGCAGTTTAAATGCAGCTTCAAATGATCCCAAATGTAGTTGTAAACGATCCCAGGCGAGGAAGAAGGGTCTTATCTACACACTATGATGCTCTTTTTTTTTAAAGTCTTGATTTTGTTTTGGGGGTGTACAAGAACATGCTCTCATGCTTGGTGGTTCGAAAAACACATTATTTTTCACATAATTTACATTATTACAATACCTTTCTCCCAGCCTGGCACAAATAGCTAGATTAGTTCCGGGTTTAATGAAGGCCAGCTTTCCGAAAAAAGGAAATGTGTTATGATTGGCTAACTATCCCAGTCCGTTGCGATTGGCGAACAGCTTAGATGGTGTTTCAATACTGCCATGCCCCTTGTCAAAGCAGTTAGCACAAGCTAGATTAATAGTGAATCTTACATTGTAAATATGGATATTTTTACAAAAACGCATAGAATCGCTACAGGAGACCCCCGGGAGCCGTGTGAGGCCCTTTTTATAATGGATGGATGCATTTTATTAGACTCCGATTGCATTCGTCTTAAAGAAGGAAGTCATATACACCTAGCATGCATGGAGGGTGAGTAAATAATACACTACTCAGTAGTGTTGAGTCCCATCCTTAGCCTGAGAGATCGCAGATACATGATATTATGGTGCTATTTATTTATTTTACATACTTAGTTTCTTTGCCTGAAACCAGCTCCAGCATAAGGCTAAAAGCAGCCTAACATTATCGAAAAAATAGAAAAATTAGAATTTTTTGTAGCCGGGATTTAATGATCTTCTAATGGACCACGTTGTGACATCATTGCATGCGGAAAACAAACGCTGTAGTCCAAAAGCCGTTCGTTGTAATTCTTGGAAAGAGATTTTTAAAAAAAGAAATATCTCCCTTTGGACTTTGAGATTTGTAACTTTGTAGATCTTTTTTATGCCCAAAGATACACACCACACACTGACTAAAATTCAAAAAGTGAAAAAGCATAATAGCACCCCTTTAAAAAAGCTTCTTCACAGCGATGCCATAGAAGAACCATTTTTTGGGACCACACCTGGCGCTATAACAGTCATAACTGTTAAAAAAACGTAATATTTCTATGGTAAATGATCTGTATTTAAAAATGCTTTTTTAAATAATTGATTTAGGTGGTTACAAGCTTGCTAAATAATGTCTTTTTACAAATGTGCTTAAATGCCTTAAAGCGCTTGAACTTGTAATCGCTGCTTGCAGCTATATTTATTTTTATTTTTTTTATTGTTTTGCTTTCTTTAGTTGAGTCTATGGCAACCCCTATATCTCTCTAGTGCCACCTACATTTCAAAATTTCACTTACTGATAGCTGATAACTAATGAACTGAACTGAAATTCTCTCATTTTGTTCCCTGGGGTGGCTTAAATTACTGTACAACTAGAGTTTTGGTCTCTTTTTGGCATTTTTTCCCTCCTATCTAGTTTGGCCAATGATTTTTAGCAAAGAAAACAATTTTCAGGCAAACCCTGAGCTATTGGATTGTTTTCTGCATAATTCCCAGTGGGTTCATTAGCAGCACACCATTAATGTTGTTGGTCCTTTCAAAATGTATTTTTATGGGCTTTTTGTCTTTATAGGACAGACCAGCAGAGTTAGAAGACACAATAGAGAGACGTAATGGAGACTGCCAACCAAATCATGATCAGTCAGATCTTGTGTGAGTTCTTGTTTTCTAAATTTATCACATAGCTTGCACTCTGCCTTTGTTTGAATACTTTTTATGTTTTAAAGGAATAGTACACCCAAAAATTTAATTTTGCTAAAGAAGACATTTTGAAAATCGTGTCTGGTTTTTCCTCCAGTAACATAGAAACATAGCTTTTACAATTTCTAAAGAACAAATACATTTTGACAGTTTTACCACTTCTGTATCTTCATCTTCAGATAAAAAAAGGTTATTTTATTCAGCTTCACCTTTACCTGCTGTTTATAATCTGCCTTACTTCACTGAGTGGAGAGGGAAAGGTTGAGCCTGCATATTTCATTATTCCTGCTGTATTATGTTCACTGGAGGCAGAAGCTTCAAAGAGTGACAGGCTGGGTGCTCACAGTGTGAGGAAGCAGATCCTCTTCTCTCTCGCTCTGCTCTTTTTGTCCATATGGTCCCAAGCTGAGACACTGATTGGACCAAAAGGGCACTGCTGCAGCTAATCTGCCCTGATGTTTCTATATAGACAAGCACTTTGGATTTAAAGGGATAGTTCACCTAAAAATGACACTACTTCATTAACTCAACCTCATGTCGTTCCAAACCTGCATGATGTCTTTATGCAGCTTAACTCCAAAATGGTATCATGTTGGCTGTTTTTTGATCATTTTTGGAGATTAAAGGAATGGTTTACTCAAGAATGAAAATTTACTCACCTTCAGGTCATTTGGAATCAACAGTTTGACGTTAGAAACATCTCAATGATGGATTTGTTTTATACTATACAAACACACAGCTTTTCACTTCACAAGGTCTTAACTGATAGACTAGAGTGGTGTGGACTACTTGTGGATTATTGTGATGTTTCTATCAGCTGTTTGGACTCTCATTCTGCCGGCACCCATTCACTGCATAGGATCCATCGGTGAGCAAGTTTTGTAACGCTAAATTTCTCCAAATCTGTTCTAATGGAAAAGCAAACTCTACATCTTGGATGGCATGAGGGGGAGAACATATTAAGCAAATTTTCATTTTTGGTGAACTGTTCCTTTAAACAAAAATACTGTAACAACATTCATCCTTTACAGATCCATTTAAACTGAGCAATTACTGAAAACTGAGGTGAACTTTGACCTCTGTGCTAAGTTTAATAAAATCTCTCAGACAGTTCTGCTGTGTGGTGAAAAAAAATTTAAGTCTTGCACAAAGATTAAACTCAATCCAGGGTTAAAGTGCAGTGCAGTGTCAATCTGTGGTGAAAACCCTATTTTTGGTCTGGACGTTGCTTAAACTGCCCTGGATTCCTACGGCGGTTATGGAACTGATACTGTTGATGATACCTTTACTAAATCTACTGCGTACGAGCATTCGTGCCTGTGGGGAAGGTAAATCTGGTGAATCTTGTACCCTGCGAGAGCAGAACATCTGACAGTTTACTGCATTACGGCTGAGTTATGACACTCTGCACCCTGCTGCCGTGCTCTGTAGCTTTGACTCTGTACCTTCACAGAAAACGCCATAAATCTCAATAAGACATTATTACGTAATTGCCACTATGATGCAGCAAAGGCCAAAGTATGATTTCATACTGGCGTCAGAACGCATCACATCACTGTCTAGATTCATCCTCACATTGCACACAGGTCAGTGCTTGACAAGAGTAATTTATGGGTTTTCAGTTAAAGGTGTGTCAAAATATGACTAATACGAACTCTTGTGGTGAAGAGTAAGCAATGATAACAGAATGAAAACTGTTGCCATGGGAACAAATTCAAATTCAGAAGTCCAGCCTCTCTGCAGATGTCAGCTGAAGTTGTAAAGATGAGGCTGACACTGAATGTGCAATGTATGATGTAAATTTGTCGATTATCATGTTATTACATTACATATGCATTATATGTGTTATATGCTATAGGCAACGCAGCCAGAGGGCAATGCATTACTTTAAACATTTAAGATTTAACCAGCAGATTTTATTCTCTATTTATTCTCTAGATCTATTATTCCATAACTTCGAAGTACAGTGTGTTCTCCCATAAACTGAATTCTCTGAACTATTTTCTTAAAGGGACAGCTTACCCAAAAATGAAAATTGTTGTCATATATGTGACTCTGCACCACAAAACCAGTATATTTGTAGCAATAGCCAACCACACATTGTTTGGGCAAATATTATTAATATCATTAGGATATTAAGTAAATATCATGTTCCATGAAGATATTTTGTACATTTCCTACCATAAATATATCAAAACATAATTTTTGATTAGTAATATGCATTGCTAAGAACTTCATTTGGACAACTGTAAAGGCAATTTTCCAAATAGTGTCCTATCCTAACAAACCATACATCAATGGAAAGCTTATTTATTCAGCTTTCAGATAATGTATAAATCTCAATTTAAAAAAATGTACCCTTATCACTGGTTTTGTGGTCCAGGGTCATAAATCACCTCCTTGTTTTTGCACATCTTAATTCTGTGTGCAAAATAAGATATTAATTAATTAAAATGAAGTCCAGTGTTTTCTTAACATGGTGTTTAAAATATCTTTCTGTTATACAAAAGGAAGAAATCCATACAGGTTTGAAACAAAATGAGGGTGAGAAATGAACAAATTGACATTTTTGTGTAAACTATCTTTTTTGCACTGATTTTAAATGTCCTTTTCTCTTATTTTTTATCACTTGTTGTAACTTTACACAACTGGAGTTCTAGGATATACAAACATCTTACCTTTCTTGAATTGTTCCAGCATTGCATCCAGTTTGGTGTCGTTAAAGACACAGTGCAGGGGGTGCTTGTAGAACTGAGTGATGGTTTTTAACGGGGTGCAATCATCTGGATCAACAAAGGCCAGATCTTTGACAAACAGTATATCAACAATATTAGATCGTTCATTTTCAAACACAGGAATGCGAGTATATCCGCTCTGCATCACGTCTGACATGGTGTAGAAGTCCAGGATGGCATCCGAGGCCAGCATGAAGCAGTCATTGAGAGGGGTTAGCACATCTTCCACCGTTTTGCTCCTTAGTTCCAGAGCTCCCTGGATGATATTCAGCTCCTCTTTCACCAGGTCATGATACGGGTCGGTCACTCTCAACATTGCCAGTAACTTCTCACGGGTGTAAAAGTTGCTGATTTCTTGGTGCAGCATATTGTCTAGGAGTTTGCTGATGGGATATGTGATGGGGAAAGTCAGCAGCATCAGCATCTTGGTCAGCCAAACCGTCTTGGACGCGATAGCCAGCCCGTGTCTGGACGCAACGGAGTGCGGCAGGATCTCTCCGATGAAGAAGATGAGAAAAGTGCAAGCCGCAGTGGAGACGGGCGTCACTCCGAGGATCTGACACATCCAGACCACGAGGAAAGTGTTGGTGAGCACGTTGCACAGCACTAAGGTGCACAGGACGTAGTTGCCGTGTTTGCGCACCGACTCGATCTTGTGCGCGTACTTTTGCTCCTTGTCCGTCCCGCTGTTCTGCAGCACTTTGAGCTCCACTGGGTCAAGCGCCAGCATGCTGATGACAAGCCCGCTGAAGAGTGCAGAAAGCGCCAGAAGCAGCACCGACAGACCCGCCTGCAGCCACCCGTCCGTATGCGGCGGCCGCTCCACCACCGCCAGCCAGAAGTCGCGCGTCCGGTAGTGCTCCCATTTGATCCCGTCAAAGGCGCACATGGAGTAATACTTGATGTTCTCTCCTCTCCGCAGGTCTTTGGCGAGCAGTTCCACCAGGATGGAGTTCTGGCTGGAGGCTGACTTGAAAGATCCGAGAAGCTCTATATCCGAGCTCCTGGCGCTCTCCTCCACGCACAAGTTGCGTTTGGGATGCACCTGCCCCTCTCTGCCCGGCTCTGGTTCTTCTATGAAAGCGATCCACGGCGCGGCTGTGCCGCCGGTGCTGCTGACTGTCCGGTTGAGCCTCTGCGGGGATGCTGCATAGTACACGCGTAACATGAACCGCGTCCCTTCGGTGGCCTTCAACAGCCCGTCCTGCACGGACAGATCTCCTCCCGTGTCCTCCGGTCGGAAGCCCAACAGCCCGTGGCTCGGTGTGGGGAAAGCGGAGGCGATCAGGAGGAGCAGGGGCAGGAGGCATGGTCCGGGGATGCGGTGCGGGAGGAGAGCATCCGCAGCATCCGCAGCCATGATGCTGAGTGGGTTGTAGAAGGACATTGGCGAGCCGGATCACGTGGCGATGACACACACCCACGGACACACACATCGGCTCTGTTTGCCGAGTCAATGTAACAGCTGGAGTCTCGTGTAAATAAAAATGACACCGCAGTGACGTCATGACGCGTTGCAGGGCTGCGATACTGTAAGGAGCGAACAGGAAACATGTAGGCTATAGTTTAGAAGAACCGGCCAAAACACCGAGCCAGAGATGATGTGATACGGTTTCTGTTTATTTTACCACTGTAAACCCAAGACGTCGGTGGACAGATATATAAACATAGAGAACTTTCTTAAAAAGGCATTTCTTAAATGAATATTACATTTAATAATTAAGGTTTAATATAGTGTAATATTATTTGGTTATAAAAGTATTACTTTAAAGTACTTATTAAAGTAGTCTTTTTGTATTGACAGGCTCTAATGGCCCTGTGAAGACCAGCGTTGGAGGTAACGCATTACAAGTAATGCAAGTAATCAGATTACTTTCTTTTTTCTTTCTTTTTTTTTTTTCAATAACTAGTAAAGTAACTCATTACTTTTGAATTAACAAGAAAATATCTGAGTCAAGTTACTTCGTTTTCTCATTATTGACTAACAAGTTTCCTGTCCCCGGCTTGAGAGAAATCGGGAGTAAATGCAGAGGCGTTGTGTGCACCATGTAAAATGATGTTACTGTAGACTAAATGTGACTAAATTTACTCATCTCATCTGCACAAAAACATTCAGAATTTCTCACTGTGAAATGCAAACTCAGAATATTACAAAAACCTGTAATAATTAAATGTTAGCAAAACTCCTTTGTATTTATGTATTTAATCCCATTTTATTAACCAGTGTCTTTGCTGCTGATTGTTGAACTTTCTTCTTCAGGGTTCTACCGTACAGACGTGAAATTACATTTTCTTCAGCCTGACTCATCTTTATTTCAATTTTGGTGTAAAAGGGCGTTTACATTTCTTTAAAAATTGTACTTTTATATTAAAAACAAGCAAGCAAGCCATGCCCAGATTCAAACAGTAATGCAAAAGTATTGTAACGCATTAGTTTCTATAACAAACAAACAAACAAACAAACAAAAAAAGATCTAAGTAACGTAATTAGTTACTTTTCAGGGAGTAACGCTATATTGTAATACAGCACTGGTGAAGACTGAAAGCTCTACTCATGTAGTTTTAACACAAATTTTGCATTCAAGAAAAGTAAATGTGATATTATTATTATTATTATCATCATCATCATCATCATCTGTATATTCTTGGTGAATGTCATGCAATATTTGTTCGCATAGTGGTGTAAATACAGGTAACGTAAAAAAACGCATACCGTCAAAAAGGCAATATAGATGTTCTATTCCAGGGGTGCTCAACCCTGGTCCTGGAGATCGACTTTCCTGCAGAGTTCAGCTTTAACCCTGACCAAACACACCTGAACCAGCTAATTAGGATCTCAAGGAGCACTTGATAATTACAGACAGGTGTGTTTGATTAGGGTTGGAATTAAACTCTGCAGGAAAGTCGATCTCCAGGAACAGGGTTGGGCACCCCTGTTCTATTCGAATTCTATGCAAACTCAATTTTAATGTGGAATAAAAGTTAACGAGTAATAACGAATCTTCCCCACAAGGTGGCACTATATAACAATTTGCCTTGACTTCGATGCCACTGAATGATGGAACTTTTAGACAAGTGAAACTATTCTATTTGACTAATGAAATAAAATATAAAATTGTAATTTCGCAAAACACCTTTATAAATAATTGCATAACTACAACATACATGTATAATATGTGTAGAAATCGCTCCTGGTAGTTTTTTTCTTTCCTTGTTTCTTTTTGTTTTAAGAGAATGCTTGCCCGGTGGCTCTACATGTAAGCTATTCAAAGACGTGCATATAAACACACAAAAACGTAGAGGAAGACCTCAGCGTGTATCAGCTGCGTTTGTAGATATTAAACAGCTAAAAGATAATTGTTAGTTGAATCACATTTTATAACCCAAACTTTACCTATTTGCATTTCCAGCCGTTTTCGTTCCCAAAAGCAAGAAATTCGTTCTGTGGGATTTTTGTTAAATCATTTCGAAATGTCAAAAACTCCCTTCGCCAACAGCAGGGTTGAAACAATAAGTTGTGGTCTCATAAACACTTACTTTTATCCCCCGGGTGTTTGGAACCAGGCCTCAAGCAGACAGCCAATGGCACAGATGATAGAGCAGTTTATGGGTAAGATGAAACTAAGAAAAAGAAGAATTTGGAGATGTTTGGCTGTGTGTGCTAACCACTTTCGTCTGCTCAGCATCACTCGCTTCCACCTCGTAAATCAGGGACAAATATGTGGAGTTATTTTTTTTTCTCCCTCTTATTGCCCACGGCTCGTCGATACTCAGAGGGACCCGTATGTAAAGCCTTGACCTTGTCGACGGTCTGCAGGGAGGGCTCACAGGACAGTTAGCAGGCTCAGGAAACTTTTCACTAGTAAGTTTTTTGATGGTCCACTTGGCTGAAATGTTGCACGTCCTCTAGGAGCCTGTTTGAAACAGTGGGAGTGCCGTGCTCGGATGGTTTCACTAAAAGACTCTGAAAGACACTCGATTTTTCTATTGTTGTGTGAGAGGAAAAGGAAAAATCGTAACACAAATAATATACAAAAATTAATATAAAAAGAATCAAGAAAATTAAAATGTATACAATCATTTGTGCATATTATTTAGTTGTTTAGTCTAATGCAGTTTACGATTAGGCTACTTTCGGGGAATTGCTTTACTTTCATATACTCCTGTTTAATTTCTGCTGCAAATAATTATTTTATTTTATTTAGTATACATGAACTTTAAACCAGGTAAGTATACATTTTCCTATTATTGTATTAATAACTGAACAATTTACTTGTTGACTATTTTTTTAATTAGCCAGTGCACTTCGAAAAATTACCCGACCAAAATATAGCTACTGTCCACAAACATAACTGTAATGGTATTTATAATGTTAATATAACGCAGTACAACGTAAAACATTTCGAGCTTTAGTTTTAAATCTTTATCTTCCCATCTAATCAGCATTATCGTATTGAGATCATTTTAGTAATTAATAATGCGCTTGAATATTATTTCTTAGCCAGAAACTTTTATACAGAAATCAAAAGTTTTTTTTTTAACTAACGTTAAAAAGTTTTTGTTTTATTAAATGCATTCTAAAATAAATGCCAAATTTATTCGGAGGAAAAGAACTAAACTACTTAAATGTATTATTTAGAATATTTAGAACTTTATTCATGTTGTTTTTATATCTAAAGGATTTTTCTAAAAGTTTTAACCTCGCACTTTTTATCAGTCTATATAATTGTAGCCTATTGTTCTGCTTCACAAACTACAAAACAGTGTATTGAATGTTAACCCTATTTGATATATTTACTCCCAATAATCTCTGAAACAGTGAGTTCCAGTTTAGAAAGCTAAAAATGAACTTCAAAAGATTTCTCGTATAAAACTTGATAAATATTGTCATAAATCTGAGGTTAAAGAGAGGCGCTCTGTCTGGTTTACTGCCAAGAAACATATTGTAAAAACAGCGCAGAGCCTTATTATCTTTCTGTTTTGTTTTATTCTCCCTGTCTGCAAAAATCTTAGTGGACTGTCGCAGGACGCCCGGGATGTTAGGCCAAAGTATCAGTCACAGAAGGATAAATCACATGGTTCCCGTTATTAGACAACAGTGTAATCAGTCAGGTGACAGAGCTTTATTTTATTGTCCATAGACTGAACTGTTCAAGTCTCAGGTTTAATAAGAACATGACGTATGCCAATCATACATTCAGCTGATCGAACGTCGGCTGGTGTGTCACGCCAAAAGATGCACCCTACTCATAAAACAGAATCTTTATAGGCTTAACCATATGTTCAGCATTTTATATTCACATTTCACAGCAAAGCTATGCAGTGCATAAAGCAATGAAAGTACAAAGAACAGCGTCAGATCTGTGTTGCTCCGGGATAATATACATTTTATATATGTGTCAATAACCTACAATTATTTTATCGAAAAGATGGAAAACTAGTTCGCGTTGGTGTCTTTGTAAACGAATACAAGAAGAAATGTTTCAGAAATAAGTACCCGTTAGAGGAACACGAGGTGAGTTACCTGGTTATTATTATTAGGCTATTATTTTTTAAGAGTCGTTTCGTGATCTCTGTGTTGAACTGTTTGCTTCATATGAGACCACCGGTCCCGTTGTGAATAATTACAATAAACACATTTTCATGAAAAACAGAGGTTATGTCAGTAGGCTATTGATATTTTGTCAGGTGTTTGTTTTTCTTACTCGGGGGAAAATAATATATTTTCCCCCTATAAATATGTAACGGTTATTGCAGTACATTATCGTTACACATCATATTTTATTTTTCAACATTGTTTATTTTTTTTATATTTTCCCCCACGTGATTTTTATGTGCAAATTGTCTAAAAAATAAATTCCATAGTCCTTTTGAAGAAAACCTTATATTTACACGTAGAATCACTTAAATACATATCAGTAGGCTCTGTCAACAGGTAAATGGGTCGGCGAAGACGAAAGACACAAAACAGATTGTTTTCAGCTTTAAATCTGCGCAATGTTCATCTGTAAAAACACAGAGAAAGTTCAACTTTTAAATCATTTTACTTAAATGTGTTTTAAAAAACAAGCGGATTCATTTACAATATGTAGATATTTATGCACAAAAGTCATTTGCTCGAGGATAACGACAACACTGAGTTTTAAAATAAAGTAAACGGTTGATTTGTCAGTGTGTAATCATATGGACCGACACTCTTCTTTTCAGAAGACTAAGGCAAAATTACGTAGTTTTAGTAATTAAATCTTGATGCAACTGGAGAAAAAAAAGAAATGTAGAAATAGCAGAAACAAGTCTTTAAATTAAATTTCCACTTTCCAATTTCCAGTTACAATAAGAAATGACTTTACAGATTGACTTCATTGGAAAATCTTTTTATAAAAACATTGTATAGTTTAGAAAACAGCCATATGCTGATGTTATAAAAAAACCAAACAAACACCAGACTTTGTGAAGAACCTATTAATGTAACATCAGTAACTTTTTACCTCCAAGAACAATAAAGAGCCATAAATGGTCTTAGATAAAAAGAGAATTCTTTGCCGAACCAAAGAACATCTGAAGAACCAACTGAAGAACTTTTTTGTTAGTTTCTATTTATTTTATTCTCTTCCTCTTATTATTATTTTTTTTTACATACAGAGTAGTTATGCTTCCGATCCCCCCCAACTGAAGAAGCTACTGTTAAATAAGAGTCATCTTACCTTTAAGAGCTGTTGCGTTACTACAGAGGGCGGTGCAGGGGCAGCAGTGCGATGGAGGCTGGCCCTGGGGCGTGAGTTTACTCCAGCTAACTCCAAAACAGCTGAAGACAGGGGGGCTGAAAGAGACACCAGTGATCCTAGCTCAAGGAGGGGCATAAAAACACTTCAGGTGCTTTTTGATCGTGTTTTATAAGGAGATCTCTGCTGGATCTCCCTCACTGCGCTCCGCCCGGTGCTTGAGGACAGAAGATGCCCAGGCAGTTCCTCTGCCCAGTGTTCGGCTCGTCACTGTGGTTGGCACTGATACTCCAGTCTCTCATTTCCTCCGCCGCTACCTACAGGAGACCAGTGTCCGGAGGGAAGAGACAGAGCTTTCTGGAGAGAACCTTGATTTTACTGGACGTGAATACTCGAAGCCCGGTCAAAGTTTTGAATGACAACTTCCTCTCGTTGCAGTTGGATCCATCTATCGTAAAGGATGGCTGGCTGGACTTCTTAAGGTATTACAGATTCACAATTACATTCATCCTACGGCCGATGATGCTTTGGTGATGCTGAAGTGTTTATGTTGAATTAGAAAGATCCTACTGGAGAAGACGTCCTAAGCTGGTAGGTGTGTTTTAGAACATGGTAGCTGGTTTAAAGCTGGTCCAAGACCATGTTGGACTAGCAACATACCATCTTAAAGTGGTCAAGCTGGACCAGATAGTCACCAGCCAGAAACCATCTTCCATGTTCCAAGTACAGCTACCCGGCTTAAACTGGATTTTCCAACAGGAACGCTAGACATTATCAGTGAATCTTTCCAATACCATATAACTTCCCAAACACGTAATACTACTATTTTCACCACTTTTTACCGATCAACCAATGTCTTGAACACACTGTTATATACATTGCCACGTTTTTCTAATGATAGGCTACTACAAAACCCATGTACGCTTATCAGACGTTTATTTTCACTGATAAACTTCATGTTTAGTTCTCTTTGGAGACATAATAGTCATTCTATTCGGCTTACGGTGTTATCATGAAAAATACCAGCGTAGCCTTTACTTGTATATCCATCTTCGCACTTTTAGACAATAATTTTACACGTGAAGTAGAATTCAACATGTTTACGCGCAGTGTTTAAAAAAACATCTGTTGAATCCCAATGAAACGGTGTTGTGGGATGAGCTTCGCCCGTGAGCCTATCTCTCTAGACCACATACGAATATGAATTTATATATTAGAGCGCGAAACGTGAATTTACGCGCAGATTTGAATGGTTGTGTTAATTTGCACACCAGGGCTTGACCTGGAAGTGAATATGAGTGTCCCAGCCCCCAGAGGAGAAAAGACACAAAACCATACGGAGAACCGAAATGTAAGTGTCTTTCGTAGCCCCGAACAGGTTTCAGTATCGATGTAGTGTTTACTACCGATGTATTACCAAATAATAATTATTATTATAGTCAGGACGAGCTGTTGGAAAAAATAGAATTTAAGAAGTATCCCACATAAATCTGAACCCCAATCTGCTGTCGTGGCATTATTGTTGGTTTTCTAAAGTGTACAGTTCAAGTTCAAGCAGATGTATTGGTAAAGCAGTCAAAGGGGTTTGTTTGGGTTTTTGCGTACTTCATTTCTTTTAACATATGGAAAGAAATCAGGACTGAATAATAGCGTAATCTGACGTTTATATCCACGACCACGACATTCAAATTCATGTTATTTTTTTGCCATCTTATATGGTGTGAGGATAGCTGTTTAACAGATTTGAGATAATAGTGATATTATGTTTAACTAAACACATGCTTGCGTTAAGAATGAACGTTTTAATCATGTTAATGCTAATGGTAATAATAATAACAATGTTGAATTATGTGTATGCAAATATGTTGTAATTATTATCGCTATTTTTCTGCCGTCAGCTGCGCTAATATTTAGTTCTTTTTAATTGTTAGATTCTAGTCGTTGTAATTTCCCCAAAATAACATGCTTAGTCATGCTTCATGCTTGGTCTGATTAAAATGTAATTATTCACACTATTAAGCTTGACACCAGATGTGCGAAATGTGAGTTTGTGTGCCGCTGCTTATTCAACTTTTCTCTTTCCGAAATGTATTTTCTGAAAATCAGTTTCGGCCCACCGTCCAAACACAGGCTTCACCGATTAAAGTTTGTGGTAATTTAGCTCGTTTCTGCCTTTCACAAAATATTATAAAACAATTCACAACGTACATTTATTTTATTTTATTTCACTCCTAGACTGTTTTATTTTAGTCTTCTTTTATTTTATCTGTTGTTTTTTAAGTTCTTTACGCTCAAAGGCAAGGCAAGGCGAAGGAATATTTGCGCAATTTATAGGCCTACTTTTATGTGCACCTTTTACAGCTTCTCCTTTTACGACTGGTACCGTATTATGTCTCATTATTTAGGAAAGCACTAAAGAAGAAGCTGGTATTTATTTATTTAGAAAGAAACGAGCGTTTAGCACAACAGGCTGCAGCTCTGTGTACAATAATCTGCTGTTGATTTCAGCACTGCGGCCTAAAACACAATCATACATTACACTAAATCTGCTGAACGTCAGTTTCCGTAAGAAACTTATGCACCAATCTAATGGCGAAAACCAGGTTGCTGCTGACAAATAAAAAAATGTCAAATAAACAAAATAAAAGTTTTTAATTATTGAGCTTTGAGATACTACTGCCTTGTTCTGCTCTGAAAATGATCCCGTTTTCTGGTGTCGGCATTACGGACTTTACATGTTCAAATAAAATAAGTGTCGCATACAGTGTATATGTACTGTATAATATGTTATGTATTCTGTATATGTTGTTTAATGTGTATATATATAATATTCATATAATTTGAAAGGACATAGACAATATAAACAAGCCTTAAAGAAAAAAATTCTCATAGTGAAAAATCATAAAGAAAAGCTCTCTTTGTGATTTTATGCAATGTACAAAGTCTAATCAGGTAATCTAAATAGCTTCATATGGTCACATTTAAACTGACATGTTTTATCAAGTAAAAATATGACTAAATTCACTTGACTGCTTTCCTTAAAAGACTCTGTGAAAATAACTACTTAAGACTGAACAAATTAAATTATGTACAGACAGCTCCTTAAGGTAACCACTGCTAATTTGTACTTTGTACAGTGAAGTATTGTTGTAGCCCTTTCAGGTTTCTCTGTAATCTACATCTTTCTGTATCCACAGCTCCAAGCGGTTAGTCACTCTGGCACGGGGACTCTCTCCTGCTTATTTGAGGTTTGGGGGCAAACGGACCGACTTTCTCCAGTTTCATAACCTGAAGAATCTTGCAAAGTTTAGAGGGCCCGGACCAGACTATTACCTCAAAAACTATGAAGATGGTGAGGTCTGATTTGGTCATTTTCACTTAGGCAGGTATTTTGCACATTGATTAAGAAGTTTAATTTAGGTTTCAGAAAAATTCTAGAAATACTGCTTGGAATAACACATTAAAGTGGAGTTGTTTCATACTATGTGCACAAATATGCATGCATAATCCTAAAATATACTTAAATAAATATTGATGCATTTATTTAGTGCATGCCTGTTGGAAAAAATGGCTTTTTAATTACTCTGACTTTTTATCAATAAACATGGAAGAGAAAGAAATACATTTTGAGTATCTAGTAAACATGTCCACAATGCAAACCACATGCATTACGCTTTTAGTGGTTAGTTTGTCCTCTTGTTTGTACTCCAAAAGCATTCTCGCGGTTTCCATGCAGACATAGTGCGCAGTGACTTCGCTCTGGACAAACAAAAGGGTTGCAAGCTGGCCAGCCACCCAGACATGATGCTGGAACTGCAGCGGGAGAAAGCGGCTCAGATGCAACAGGTTTTGTTGAAAGAACAGCTCTCCAACATCTACAGCGACGTCACATTAACAGGTAGGAGATTACAGCAACATCCAGATACTGAGCTAATACAGTTTATATCAAGGTTAGGCTTTGTTATTTATACAAATGCTGTCACTGGTGCGCTATCCTAAGGTACAAAAGCTAAAAGGTACATCTTTTTGTACTTTATTTATCCCTAAATGCTTTGAAAGTGTACCGCCCCAGTAACAGTTTGTACCTTTTTTCAGAGAGCGTATTGAATGGTGCATATTATTAGTGACAACACTGAAGAAAAGATTTTTAAAGTCAGTAGGAAGCTTTAGTCCTTCAGGGCTGTGTTGTCTTTGCTGCTTTCTGTGTTTATGGTTCGGTTTTATGTTGTTTAAGCTTGTCTGAACTACGCTGAGTTGTTTTGTCTCGTTGATGTCCAGGATCATAGGTACTCGAACAAATGCAGTGATGTAATTGTTGCTGCTTGTTCCAGAAACGCATAGGTTTAAAATGATGAGAGACAGGACGGTCCGGCAAACAGTCAGCCAAGCATATGGTTTTATTGATCACTTTCAACAGCTGTGCTTTGCCTGTTTGTAAATCCAGTGTCCAATTTCAGATTTCATAGTCTCACACACAGACACTGTCCCAAATGTTCAGATCATTTTATGGGGAAATAAATGTTTGAAAGGCAGAAACCTCTGAGGATTTGTCAGAGACCTTTGTAGTTCCGAAAATGTCAGATCAAGGATTGAATGAAGCTGAATGATGACATATACAAAAGACCAGCTGACATTGATTTTAGAAGTGACACTTTGTAAAAGCACTTGCTATTGGAATCAGGTCAGTAGTATCTTTTCTGTGCATAGTTAAAAAAATGTGTTTTGGTTGGATCAGGTGTGATATTTTGTTTGGATCATGCTGTGATTTTTGTTGCAGAGACACTGTTGTTAATTTAATTCTGATTCAACTGGAAGGGAATTATTTTGGGGGGGTTTTCTTTAACAGACCTGCTTTTTTTGTGTAAACGCCATTGTTTTATTATTATAATCGTTGCAGTAATCTCAATGTAAACTCAAATCACTATCAGGAACAGTCAACCAGAGAGAGATTATTTGTTTAAAGCAGATTTAGTGTGGAAAGATTGTGCTAAGTTTTATGTCAGGCACTGTGCGAGTTCCAGTGCGGGTCACGCCGCACATTTTCTTATTAATACTGATATTTAAGCTCAGATGAGAGTTTCTGAACTGCACTTGGCATTAAACAGTTGTACGTCCATTTCTAATCCGTTACCGTCTTCAAGCCAGATTCAGCAAAAAGCACTCTAACTTTCACCCTTATTTTCCAAACAATTTTTTAGGCACATCTGCGTTTGACAAGGCGGCTGTAAGAGGAATTAGAACTAAACACACTTAGCAAAGGAATCTCTCCCTCCATGGATCTCAGCATGTGTGCTGTAGCAAAGAACCCGTCGTGTGCATGACTGATTGGTGAGAATGAAGACACCTGGGTGAACGGCAAAGACGTCTGTTAGCAATCAGGACGCCCCCTGCGCAGTCACTGGCAGGTGGCAGGGGAATTGCAGTGAGATAGCCCTGCCCCATCCATTTCTCCTCCGCACAGGTCGGCTTTTCTGACCCTTTCTCATTAGAGCTATCAGTAATAGGCGCGAAAGCCCCCTGCCAGTTAAAACAAACCGTGGTGAGACAAGCCCAAGGTCATACTAGCTTTCACCTCTACACTCGCTACAGTTTAGTCCAGTTTAGTTAAAGCAAACCATCTGAGACAAGTCGAGGTCAGGGCGCTCAAAGCTCTCAAATTGCTACAGTTTCACAACGCTTTTACGTTCCATGATGCTGCCTGTTGTTTAAGCTGCTTATTCACTGCATGCGTTTTCAGAATTCAGTCATTGTTATTTTGTTACAGTTATAAAAGATTTGCATTTCCTGGGAAAGAACTTTTTTTTTTAATCCATAAAAGCCTACTGATATGATATGTGACCCTGGACCACAAAACCAGTTTTAAGTCGCTGGGGTTTATTTGTAGCAATAGCCAAAAATACATTGTATGGGTCAAAATTATAGATTTTTCTTTCATGCCAAAAATCATTAGGAAATTAAGTAAAGACCATGTTCCATGAAGATATTTTGCAAATTTCCTACTGTAAATATATCAAAACGTAATTTTTTGATTAGTAATATGCATTGCAAAGAACTTAATTTGGAAAAATTTAAAGGTGATTTTTTTTTTTTGCACCCTCAGATTCCATATACTGAAATAGTTGTATCTCGGCCAAATATTGTTCTATCATAACAAACCATACATCGATGGAAAGCTTATTTATTCAGCTTTCAGATGATGTATAAAGCTCAATTTTGAAAAATTGACACTTATGACTGGTTTTGTGGTCCAGGGTCACATATTTGGTACATGAATTTCTAAGGCCTCTAAATTATCAACATGTTGCACACAAACTATTACATATCTTCTGTCATTTATAGCAAGTTACAGCCAATTTTGTATAATTGTAAAAATGTCCACCTTCAGGTTCTGTGAGATAACTTTTATATTGTTAGTAGGCCTAATATTTGAAGTAGAATACTTGATAGACTGAAGCAACTTAGAAAATAATTTTCAGAAAAATGTTAAAATGTGACATCATAAAAATAAGTATTTAAATAACATCTAACACCGTGTCTACACTGGACGCGACAGCTATCGCGCCGCGCCGCAACAGCTAAAGTCTGTCTACATTGGACGCGACAAAGCGACCGTCGCAAATCATTTGAACTTTGTGTGAGCACGTCATAAATAGAACGCAGCAGAAGTGTACTGTCGGGGATTCGTGTTCTGCATCCAGTGTAGACAGCATCACTGATTCTAATGGGTTCTACTGTATTTTGTCGCGCCGCGCAGCTCGCGTCCGGTGTAGACACGGTGTTACAAGGAAACGATTACCAGTTTGGCAATAAATCATAATAAAACTCCTCATTGTAAGTATTATTTTAATTATTATCAAAACCATATTCGATTACCGCGATTTGAACAATTCAGGATAAATACTGTCCAGCATAAAGCAGAGTTTCAAATAACAGTCTCAAGTGGGCAAAGCGCAGAGTAGTTTTGTTTTGTGTGAAAACATGGGGGAAAGATGTAAGATTTAAAAGAGTGCTATGGGAATCATACAAATGAATATTTGAATGAATTAATTATTATCAATGTACCTACCCCTGAAGGTTCTGACTGTCTTCAGAAAAGATTCTATGGCCCAAGACCTGTCACTCGTATATTTTTGAATGGGGAAAGATGCAACGCTCATTATGGCCGCGAAGCCCCGCTGTCTTAATGAAAGAGCCAATCGTTGATTAGTAAAGTCAGCGCGTCACTGCAGCTGCAGTTAGAAGTCCCGGTTGCTATGGAAAGAGTCAGCGTTATGAGACGTGAGCTCAATACTGCGCATGCGTACTATCTGATGTACCCGGGGGAAAAAAGCTTTTTGCTATTGGAGCATAAGGAGCTATATTTATGAGGCAGTGTCAGATTTCATTGGTGTTTTAAAATAAAGGGACTTACAGCTGTTCTAATTCTTCTGTTCAATAAGCGCCACCACGTGTCAGAGAGTAGATTTACAGAGAGTTATTTTTACATTCAGTCTATGTGCAGTTGAAAGGATACGGCTACGGCTGGAAGTGACGCAAAATCTCGCCATAAACTAACAATAAATTTAAATATCGGATTGTGTTTTATTAAAGTCTACGCTTCAACCCTAAGCCTTGCTTTCAATAATGCAAATACAGTAATTACTTGTTGTTCAGTATGACAAAAATGATGCAATACAGATATGCGCATGCCCAGTAAGCCCTGGTAGGACATTCTAGCTGTAGTTGTACATTTGCCCTGCTGTAAATTTTGACTGGATGATGAAAAACAAACTTATGTGGATTCTACACTTTTAAACAATTCAGATAAGGTATCTAGAATTATTTATGGAACAGATGAAGTACATACAGGCTAATCATTTATTAATCAGTTATCATTTTGACTTAACCCCTTTCTTTATTTAAAGCCTGAAATGTGAGGTTTACTATTTTATTAGACTTTTTCACTGCTTATGTTGTTAGATAAACTGTTGTCAGTCATGTTGTCTTAAAATCTGGACATCATATGTAATGTTATAGTTTTAGTGTTTATGCAAACAAACAGTGAATGTATTTGTTGTTTGTGAAACGATTTATTTGTCTGTACTATTTGAACATTTCCAGCACATTTTAACAATACCGTGATAAAATCGACAACCATGATAATTTTGGTCACTATAATCGTGGTGATAAATTTTAATACAGTTTCGTCTCTATAACTTACTAATAGTAATTTTAATGATATTATTGAGTGAAGTAGTGATAACATTAATATTTATCTGTCAAATTGTTTTATTTATCCAAATAAATGTAGCTGCACCAAATTAAATAGTTTTGTTCAGTTTGGGCCTCTGATTAAAATTGAGTATGAGAGTACATAATTCTCTTATGTCATAATGTATGAGCCATAAAAGCCTGATATGATGCTTAACAACAACAACAATTTTTTTTTTTTTTGTCCAAAGGTTAAATTATGTAGTTTGAAAAATACATTTTTCAGATTATTATTATTTAATTTTTCAGGCTTTATAGGGTTAACTTGTCACTGATGGGCTGCCATTTTGAGATTATCTGAACAGCAAAAAAATACTTGGCTGACTGGAGATACAACATCTGCTATTTTTAGCTACAAAACTGTTGCTTTTGCATGACATCGAGGAGCATGTCTTCCAGCACAATTTAGGGCATCTTTAAAGTTTTGTACTTTCATTTGGATAAAGAAAATGCTCTGTTATAGCTGTTTAGCAGATGTCATGACACTCAGCAAGTGATTCATTTTCTATAGGCTTTGCATGAGAATCAGTATGCAACATAACACATTCAGCAATATGGTTAAATAGATGCAAGAAAGAAAAGATCAATTGCGTTTCAGTATGCAAAATGATTTAAAAAAAAAAAAAGACATTAAAAACAACATTGTATTCATTTAGCAGAACTACACATTTAATATTAAGTGGTTACATTAAGATGTCATCACTTTTGCTTGCAATTTGAATGGTGGACATTATATAATTTACAGAATGAGAGGTTTTAATGTTCACAAAAACATAGCACAACTAAGGCTGAAATGACCTAAGATACATACAGTATAGTATATACGTGCAGGCTAAATTGTTTGCAGAAATTGAATACTTAGGGTTGGGTATTTAAAACAAACCCAAACCAGAATGTTTGAGAAATATCATTCCAGTGCATTATTGAATTGACCAGTGAAACATTCACCTTTAAAAATGGTTTATTTGAACATTGTAACCGTGTATTTCATCAGTGTGTTAGTTTCCAGTGCTGATGGATTCGTGAATATCATAGCATTCATAACCCCACTACAGATGTATATATCATTCAGTACAAACAGACATATTAAGTATGATAAATATCCACAGTACACCTCTTCAAATGACTTATGCTCGCTTTGTTCGTATCCCGTTCCTGGAAACGTCTCTCTTCCAAATGCACCGAGTGAAGTGTCAACTGATATGTAGCTAAATGCGCTGAAGGTAAATTCCATTGTGAGTTTGGCTGTAGAGGGCTTTATATTTGTCATCGTGTGATTCTCGGCGTATCCGAGGTCATGGTGCACTTTAGATTCGTCTGCTGGTTTGCCAGACTCTCAGGAGAGCAGCATTCATCATAAATAACTGTCCCTTTAAATCATATGAGTTTCCTTGCTTTTGCTCTCTGCTAAAAACATTTCTCTTACATCCACTTAAAAACATGAGGGAGTCTGTCTGCATGATGCTAGCATGTTAAAATGCAGCATAGCTATATTCAAAGCTATTTCCTGCCTGTTTGCTTTAAGACAAATGACAGGAAGTTGTCCAGTGAGGGCAGTTTGGATATTAGCTAGCTGACGGTTAGCCTTTAGCCTCTCATTTTCGTTGACAGCAGTAACTGCTCGAGTCCTCAAATAGTCATTAAAAGTAAGGAAATGTCATGAAAATGGGCTAGAGGTGGGGAAACCTCCTGTAATCGTTCTGCGTACAATAAACGCTTCGATTTCGACAAAAATGAGGAGTGGCTTTGACCAGATGCAGTCTGAAGTGAGATGGTGCCATTTCACAACACTGCGTCATTTGTTTTCCCTCCGCAAGTGTGGGTAACATGCCCATGTTGCTCAGAATTGCTTTTTGGCTCGTTGAGCCCAAGTTTTTGTCCAGTTGAAAACGTTTGCTCCGGAGTTGGGCGGTTATCATTGAAATGATTGCTGGAGTATTTTGATGAATACCGCATGGCAGAATTTCATTTGCCAGTCATCGAATAGTCTTCCTGTCCTCTTCTCTCTTCTTGTGCTTAAAGTGACACAAAGAGTTTGAAGACTTTTTCCTCCTCCCCCAGCAGCAGTGAAAACACACATGTGTGCACTCAACACAAACACAGTGAGTGCACGTAGAATAGTGTGCTAATGATAGATCTGAGGCTCTGACAGATGTTTCTGCCTGTGAAGGAAAACATGATTTTTTTTTTTCTATATCTGAGACATTAAGCAGATACTCACACACATGCTCAATATTCTCCAGAAGAGTCAAGAGCTGAATATATCTGTAGGCCATGCATACTTGCTTCACAATTGCATTTTCCTTTAGCTTGTTGCAAAGCTAATAAACAATATTCTGCAGTACATGTTAGTTTTTGAATTTAAATGGTTTGAATACTTATTTCATTTCGAGTCCACAAAAAACAGAATATTTAATATATGATCAAATTAGCTGAAAATGTACTCACCCTCAGATCATTCAAGATATAGATGAGCATTTCTACATTGGAACAGATTTGGAGAAATTACATCACATGTTCACTGTCACGAATATGGCCGGTGGCCTTCGGTCCGCTCACCACCAGATGTCGCCCATTCCATTGACATTCACACTTCACAGACTGTTGCACCACACCCCGGACTACGTTCCCCATCATCCATTGCGCTGATTACACACACAAAGCTGCATCCAATCAGACACACTATATAAGCCTTGAACTTCCTTTCTCTGTCCAAGTATTGTATTGCGTTTAGCACTCTCATAGTGTTAGCAATTATTATGGAGCCATTTCCTAGTTTCCTGTTTTGCATTCTCACCTGGTTATCTAATTTATTCTGTTTTGCTGCCTGCCATTTTGCCTAGCCCCTTGGATTACATTCGCCGTTAATCGACCCTCGCCTGTCTTGGATTGCTCTTGTGTCTTATCCTCATATACCTGTTTGCCGATGTTCGACCCTGCCTGCTTATGACCATGTCTCTGTTTTGTTTCAATAAAGCTTTGCATATGGATCCGCCCACTTCACATCTGTAATGGCTAGGCAAAAGACGAAAAAGACTAGACGAGATAACTAGGCGAGAATACAAAACACAGAAAACTAGGAAATGTCTCTGTAATAATTGGTAACACTATGAGTGCTAAACACAATACAATACTCGGCGATAGAGAAAGGAAGTCCAAGGCTTATATAGTGTGTCTGATTGGATGCAGCTGTGTGCGTAATCAGCGCAATGGATGATGGGGAACGTAGTCTGGGGTGTGGTGCAACAGTCTGTGTAATGTGAATGTCAATGGAATGAGAGAGCGACATCTGGGGGTGAGTGGACCGAAGGCCACCGGCCAGATTCGTGACATTCACCAACAGATCCTCTACAGTGAATGGGTGCCGTCAGAATGAGAGTCCAAACAGCTGATAAAAACATCACAATAATCCAAATGTAATCCATGTGATTTAAATTGATTAAAGTGTGAACAGCTGATAAAAACATCACAATAATCCAAATGTAATCCATGTGATTTAAATCAATCAGTTAATGTGTGAAAAGTAAATAGCTATTTGTAAGAAACAAATCCATTATTAAACCGTTATACTCTAAATTGTCCATAATCCATAATAAGGCATTCTCCACTGAAAAAGTCCATCTACTGTTGTCCTCAAACTCCACCGGCATATTTGTTTAGAACAGTTTGGGTCTGTTTTGCTTGTAAATGGTGCTTGATCTGAGCATATATCTCTCCTGATTCAGACTAAATGAATTTTTTTGCTAATATATTAACCAGAATCAGTGATTTTAAGTTGAAAATGTCTTGATGGATTTGTGTATTACAAACACACAGCTTTTCAATTCACGTTAATTGATGGACGGGAGTAGTGTGGATTACTTGTAGATTATTGTGATGTTTTTATCAGCTGTTTGGACTCTCATTCTAACGGCACCCATTCGCTGCAGAGGATCCATTGGTGAGCAGGTGATGTAATGCTAAATTTCTCCAAATCTATAATGATTTACAGATTTGGAGTGGTGAGTAAAGTTTCAGCTATTTTCATTTTGGGGGTGAAATATTGAAATATTGTGTGAAATATACACACTTTTTTTAATTCTGAATAAAGAAACTGCTTAATTATGGCTGGTTTGCAGGTTTTGTTGCAAGTGATTAATTTTCTATAGGCTTTGCATGAGAACCAGTATGCCACATAACACATTTAATAAATCACAGAAATATTCTTTATTTCAATTCTATAAAACCATATAGGGTGGCTTCAGGTTGATTTAAATGACTTGGAAAAAGTGTCCCAATCAACCTAAGGCCACCCTATTATTTAAAGCTGCATTCCATAACTTTTTTTTTTTGGTTAAAAATGATTCAAATTCAATAATTGAGCAAGTACATAATCAATCAGTGTTCAAAACTATCTCCTTACATTATCCTGATTCACAACGGTAAGATTGTAATAATGTTTTCTAATTTGAGTGGTTGGGGTCATTCGTCTTTTCATCCCAACTGAAATAAGATTATATTCCAGTTTTAAATGTGCATCTGATTACAGATACGTGGGATTACAGTCTTCTTACAAAAGATATGTATTTCAAAGAAAACAAGTTCTGGAACAATAAATTGCTTTTTGAGTTTAAAAGAACGATTTCTTTAGATGACATTTATTTGACGTCGTTTGATCTGAACTAACTTTGCATTCATTAGATTTAATCACCGATGCACTCTAAAAAATGCTGGGTTAAAAACAGTCCAACCCAGCGCTGGGTAAATATTGGACAGAACACATGCTGGGTTATTTTGACACAGCTGGCTAGGTTAAATGTTTTTACCAAACATGCTGGGTTATTTTTTTTTTTTTTTTTTTTTTCATTTTGGTTAAAAAAAAAAAAAAAAAAAAAAAAACCTAGCAATTTTTAGAGTGTGGTAATTATAAAACTTTTTTTTTTTTTAGTTGGTCAGAATAAAACTGGCAGACAATGTTACTTGCTTGTTCAGATTGCGTTTTTCAGTGAAACTGAAGGCAAAACTTACTTTTACAAACTGCAGCTTTATATGATTATTTAAATGAACTAAAATCTCTTGCAGCTGCTAGCAATGGCACAAGCACACTTGCATATGTATGTGTTAATTAGCAAAGAGACTATAACTGCTCTGAAGTGTCCACATGCATTGCTTTTTAAGTAAAGCAATATATCGTTTTCCATCTTGGAGTTGTTTCACTAAGCTTGTTATGTTTTATGGAATTGCTTTCTTCTCCCAAAGAATTGTTGACTACTTCTTGCAGCAGCCTTTAAATAATTAACATTCATTGATGTTGCTATAAAATAAAAGGTTAATATTGCCATAATACAGATAAAGCAATATAAGGCAGTGCTTATTTTACTTTCTGACTATTCATTTTGTTATTTAGCATTATTATTTTTAGATGTAAGGAGAGAGAGAGATGTTGGCAACTAAGACGTGAACATTTGCAATCTTAGTGTGTGGCCTGAGGGAACAGGACTGTAAATAAATGAGACACTAATACATATAACAGACTCTTCTGAATGATTCCACACACATTTGGAATGACCATAAAACAACAACTGAACTGGAAAAATAAAATGTGCCACAACAGAAGGTTATGAAGACTGAGTGGGCTCTAGACATCTCGTAAATGTAACAAGAAACTGTCAGACTGCATGACTCTGATGATATTGCTGTTCAATTTGCCAAATTAAGTGATAAACTAGCCTTTAAATGAATTTGCAAGTAGAAACAGATAATAGCAGCATATTTACAATTTTCAAAATAATAAAAATAAACTGTGACCAAATGTTAAGAGAAAACAGATGTTTACAATGCTTGGAAAGAGCCGCAATTCCCTGCTGGGTACACAAACTCAATCTAATAATGATGTTAGCGTCAAAATTATCTGATGTGTATAAAATGGCATTTCAGATCTTAAATGCCTTGAAAATGAATTACATTTTTAGAAAATATCACATGGTTCAGTGTGGACCGTGTTTTTGCAATCAAAGAAGATGTGACTAATTCTGTTATTGTTTTTTAAATTGAGATCATCTTCATAATATTATATTTAATTTGACCATACATAAAGTACTGCGCATTTATAATACTTTGCAGTTGCCACATTACATTTGGAAGCGAAGCAAAACCTCGGGAACTACTGAGATCACTGACATGGCTGGAGAATATAATTTTATTCAAAGTTTGTTTTCTGAAATATAAGGTGGGCCAGGAGATTTTGTTTCAGTTTTCTCGTGAAGATAATATTTCTGCAGTTCTACAGCCAAATTCTGAGCCAGGACTCTGTGGGAACTGGACGGGCCACATTTTACAATTTTGCAACTAGCATTTCCCTTTAGTATCAAAATCGAGGAAATTAAAGATGACATGATACATTAATCTGCGTCTCTTTAGCAGCTTACCAAGTCACACATATTGGAGTTATTTGCCTGGCCTCGCCATGCAACACAAAATACCAAATAATAATCCAAGATAATCCCAGCAGAGGAGTTCCCTTTCCGGTGACCGTTATTAAGCCATGAGCTTTTAGTCTGTGAAGTTTCCTTTCATTTGATTCATTCATTTGATAGTGGGTTTTAAATGAGTCATCAGTCATGCACTCATTGTGCATGAGAACGGCATTGCAGCAGCTGCAGGTAGTTTAATACCACCCCTTCATAAACAAATATTAAACCGCTGCGATTCCCGAAGACATCTGTGTTCTTACCACATACGTTTCAAGTGCTGACATGACTAAAACCTTTATTAAAAATCAATAAAGAATGTAATTGCATGAAATGCTTTAACGAAATCGCCGTAGCAATCGCAAAATCTCAATGGGCTTCATTCATGAAACACGAGCAGAGCAAATTTCTGTGCAAATCGTTTGCAAAACCGTTGCAACGCAAATTGCTGCATTTAATTCAATTGGATTTCTGAATGTTTTACATAGAGATTCGTTCTGCTTGTGTTTCATGACTGAGGCCCAAAGGATTTCCCTTTGCGCACTAAAGTGCACTTATTTTTGTTCTTACATGGAGATTTATGCATTTTTTGATCATTTCAAGTTCCAAATATTATTTCAACTTTGGCAGTTATACACATCCGGATCCTAAAATCTGTTTGTAAGAGCAAAAATAAGTGCACTTTAGTGTGCACTTTAACTATTTAACAGTCAATTTTCTGTTCGCTGTCAATTCCACGTTCAAAACATACGTCCTTCATTACTTACAGACTTGTAGCGTTTCCCTAATTAAGCTGTCAGTGGATATTCACGAGCTTTGCCCCAGAGCACAGTATATTCAGTGTTTTTTAAGGAATTAGCATTGTTGGACATTTCGTTAATAGCCGACATCACAACGACTAAAGGAAGTGATTGTTGTGGCAGCTTGGCGTTATGTGAGGTGAAGTCTAGTTATATATTGCTGTGGTGATTTCACCTGGCAGCTTTGGTACTCTCAGCCTGGCTGGACGTTGATTTAACTAGTTTTAATGTTCCAAAGACCATCTGGCTTCACCACAAGTTCACCCTGCATGTTGAACTTTCTCCAGGAGAATTGCACGTGCATTGAAGTCAGGGTTGTGTGCCATTCTGAATTAAGACACTGAGAGTGAATTTTAATTTAATTTCAGATCCTGAGACAGAAGGCTTGATGAAGAATTGTAATATGAATTGAAATATGAAGAAAGCTTTTCAGCATGAATTATGCTGCAAACATGTTACGATATACACAGCATGTTGAGTATTTCCATATTTGCATATTTGATGCAAACATTTGATGCTTTTTATTTAGGCCAATATATTATTAAATACTTTAATATTGATAACACTTTAAGGTTCATTAGTTAAAATTTAGTTAACGTGAACTAAGAAAGAACAATACTTCTACAGCATTTATTAATTATAGTTGTGTGGTAATTTCAACATTACTAATGCTTTAAAATCAAAAGTTGTTAACATTAATGCACTGTGAATAAACATGAACTAACAATGAACGACTGTATCTTCATTAACTAACATGAACAAAGATGATTAAATACTGTAATAAATGTACTGATCATTGTTAGTTCATGTTAGTTAATACCTTAACTAACATTAAATAATGGAAGCTAAATTGTTATGTGTTACCATAATCAGAATAAAAAAAAAAAAAAAAAAGTACAAAATATAAAAAAAAATACTTTTTTAGTATTTTTTAGTAATACTTGTTAGTCAGCATTAACTTAAAATAAATAAATAAAACTTCTGTTAAATGAAAAATATTAAACAACATTAGTCGTAATTGTTTGATATTGCATGATTGTAAAGAAATATTAAAACATGGTGAATATTTTGTGACATTGTATGGCAACATTTTATTATTTTGAGACTCAGTATTGAACTTAGATTAGAGATATATTTCTAATCAGACAATATGCATCTTACATAAACAATATTTACAATACATAATCAAAATTATTGACATTTATTGGCATAATTAGTCAAAATTTAGGATATATTAGCAGTGAAATTGTTTTGTTGCAAAACATACTGTAAATACTGATGGAGTATTGAATCTCCTTTGCACGACATTGTTGAATTTCTTCCTGTGTGGTGTAAACATTACAACTCATGAATAGAAACGGAGACGAAACTTATAGAAACAGTAAAAGCTATATACTATTAAGCTCAGTAAAATACCTATTTTAATAAGAAAATAAGAATTCTTATTGTATTATTATTCTTGAATTCTTATGTTTCAATATTGCGTTTCAGAATAGGACATGATGATGTGGATATTATTCTGCTTGAAGATCTGATCCAATGCAGATCTTAGTGCAGGAAAGTAAGTGTATGTCAGTCTGCTATTTTAATATTCTGGCTGATCACAGGCTGCTGGCGTTGTCCTCCTCGCCATCACGCGTGGTTCTGTGATGTTTCAGACACAGGAGAGATTTGTGGCTCATGAACGTCTCATCTGATTTGTGTTCTCACTCCAGCGTGTATCAGGTTACTCTTTTCTTCTAGAGTATTTTTTTAATAGTACAGCTGCTGAACTCTTCCTTGGACTGTTCAGACTGAACAGAGACCCCAAGCTCAGTGGGTCTGCTGCAGAAATTTATTAAAACTGCCCAAAGATATGTGAATTATGTGAGGAGCTGGCTAGATCTAGATGTTACCACCTGTGGAGAGGGTGTTTTTCATTTTTATTTTCTTTGTCAGTAGTTGTTCTGCTCCTGCAATGCCGTTCAGGGATCATTAATCATTCGGATGCTTCTCGCTGAGGTCATTTTGATTTTAATTCTCATGTGTAATCTTTAGTCCCAAGATCAATATGGAGGCCAGAACCAAAACCATGGTTTGGCAGCCAGCACATCACACTAAAATCCTCTAACAAATATTGCTTTCTCCAGTGAAAAAATGAAAAAAAAGTCTTTGTCTGAATCAGGAGAGAAATATGCACAGATCAAGCACCCTTTAAACAGTCCAAAACACTTCTAAACAAATATGTCGATAGGTTTTGATGTGAGAAGATAACTCCTTTCCAATTCTGCTTGCCATTAAGTAAAAAACCCGGAGTAGGTTTGATGTCAACTTCTCCAAAACCAGTGATTAATTCTGCCTCTAAGTAACTAAAGCTTTGTTTATATAACACCTTTTAAAAGTAGTGTTTATAAAGCGCTTTACAGAAGAGAAGTGCAATGTGATTGTGTGACTTTTGGTGGTTTTGTCGGCCGATCAGATTGGAACTGTCTTGTGCCATATTTTTGTTTGCCGTATGGATTAGTGAGTGGACCGTAGGTGTGGTGTCTGAGACTGAGATCACGTTTAAACACTAGTGGGCCAAGGCCAAATGAGGTCATTGCACAATTCCTAGATATTACCATTGATAAGCACGATAGGAAGGTGTCCGTCCAAAAAACATTTCCAAAGTTTTGCTCTTTTGACACTGTTTATAGTTTCTCAGAGAGTGTGATGCCAAGCTTATGTTTGGAAATCTAGGATCTACTGTGCAGAACAGCCAAAAAAATGCTTTCATTTCTCCTGTTTTTTTTTCTTCCACGAAAAGTCTCGTTGTTAGATGACAAATAATGGTGTATACATTTTATGCAACTTAGAAAAGTGGATTCTATTTTTAGTTGAAAGAACAAGAAATTAAATTCATTTGCAGTCTCCAATTTCTCCCATTCCTGCCCAGCTATTTGTTTATTTGTAAATCCAGAGAATTTGCCAGAAGCCTGAATATTGACGTGTGGAATGCAGAACTATTGCTGCTCAGACTAACCATACAAACACAATTGTGCGTTTGTGTGTGCGTTCAGGAGAGTGTTTGTTAGAGTAGAGAGTGTTTCCAAAAGCACTAAAGGTTTGGATTAAAAGCTGTTTCTGAACAGCATGTAACAGCATTTTATATCATATTATGACTAAAGCATACATTCAGATTATTGCAACAACAAAAAAATCCCTAACATTTTATGGCATTTCACCCCAATATAGTGCAGTGAATTTTAAGATGTTTTGGCAAGGGAATTGTTTTTAAAAAGATGGATTTTCAAAGGATTAGTTCACTTCCAGAATAAAAATTTCTGGATAACTTACTAACCCCTATGTCATCCAAGATCTTCATGTCTAAGGTTTTTTTTTAATGTCTAAGGTTTTTGAGGTATACATTCCAGGATTTTTCTCCATATAGTGGACTTCAATGGGGTCAACAGGTTGAAAGTCCAAATTGCAGTTTCAATGCAGCTTCATCCCACCACAATCCCAGCTGAGGAATTAGGGCCTTATCTAGCAAATCGATTGGTCGTTTTATCAAAAATTAAAAATTGATATATTTTTAACCACAAATGCTCAAACGGCCTTTACAAAAAAGGTAAAACAGTGATGTCGGATCATTTTGAAGTTGGAGGAGAAAAATAGATGGAGTACACAGAGCAAGAATTAACCATGCATGACCTTTTTAAGATTGATTACGTAATGCGTGAAGATGTGCATCGCAGAGCTAGTGCAAGACAAGCATTTGAGGTTAAAAACTATATAATTTAATTTTTTTAGAAAATGATAGATTGTTTTGCTAGATAAGACTCTTATTCCTCGTCTGGGATTGTGTAGAGCCCTTTGAAGCTGCAGTGAAACTGCAGTTTGGATCTTCAACCTGTTCGGCACCATTGAAGTCCACTATGGAAAATCCTGAAATGTTTTCTTTGAAAAATTCATTTTTGACTGGAGACATTAACATCTTGGATAACATAGGGGTGAGTAAATGATCAGAAAGTGAACTAATCCTTTAATTTAAAAAAGCATTAGTTCAAAGGAATAGTTGCCCAAAAATGACAGTTTGGTCATAATTTGCTCATCTTTATGTCATTTAAAAGCTTTATGACTTAATTTCTTCTATAGATCACAAAAACAGTTGAAATGAAAGTATTGAATGAAAGTGAATGGTGACCGCAACTATCACTGTATTGAAAAAAGCAGCTTGGAAATTCTGTTGAATGTTTTTTTGTGTTAGCCAGAATAAAGAAAGTCATACAAGGTTGGAACAACACAAAGGTGAGTCTGAAACTAGAACCTTTGGGTTAGCGGGCCAGATGTTTCACCACATTTGTAGATTTGTGATTGGCTGGTCTGTTCTATGTTTCCTCTCAGGGTGCACTGTTAGAAGGCTGAAATCTATCAAGCTTTGAATTGAAATTATATGAACTGGCTGAAACAAAAATATGTGGATAAATGTCAGCACTCCAACAACAGTGCTAAGACCTCCGTGCACCTCAGATTCAGTAAGTTTTGATGAAACCGCGTGTGAAGAAAGCCGTATTCTGCAAGGAATTTTATAAGTCCATAAACATGTAATGAAATTTGCTCTGGTCTAGGGAACATGGGTAGGAAAAGTAAAATTGAGTTTTCTGTGGCAGACTGGAGTGCTTTAAAACAGCCTCCAGTCAGGAGGGGCTAACCAGAACCCCTCTGCTTTATTTTGTTCACTTTAAACTTGAGTGGCAAGACCTGACGGCTCTAAGGAAAGGCAGATGGAGACTGGGCACGGCATGAGGCCAACAGATCACCTCTACAGTGCGGGAGCCCCATGCATTGTGCTAATGTTATTAGCACAGTTAGTGCTAAACATTTTAATAATTGCAACATCAATGTCATCATTGCTCTTTGGAGGTATTTATACATAAAGTGTAATTCTAGATTCTAAAAACAATAATCTTGTTGCATGCAATATTGATATATAGACAGTTTTAAAAGAGTCATCGGATGCAAAATTCACTTTTACATGGTGTTTGCATATAAATTTGTCTTAGCAAAGTGTGTACGCAACCACCCTACAATGATTAAAAACAAAATCATTCACTCTTTTTTTTTAATTCTCAAAAAACCTAAACGGTCTCAATTATCAAGCCGTTTTGATTTTCTGAGCAGTATGATGTCATATTGCTCAAGCTCCGCCCACGACCGCTGACGGACTGTCCCGTATTAGTGTATTTCCGCCCTCAACCAGTTGTACAAGCTCGAGCAAAGCAATACAGGTGTTTTGTAATTGGATGTAAAAGTGAACATAAGAGTCTTCATTTTCTTCCAACATCAGAGTTACAGAGGATGCCGTGGATTAGTTTTGTTTTTGATGGTAAAGCACCGCCTAAATGCACAAAAAATGGGTGAGAAGTGAGAAGTATCTCATTATCATTTAAAGAAACATGCACTGAAACGGGTTGCTGTGAACAGAGCTGTTTTTGACAAGGTAAAAAGAGTGTTGTTTTACACAGCCATACACAGGATTTTATATTTAAACAGATTTTACATTTATACACTTGATGCTTGTATCTGAAGTGACTTACCTTGCATTCAAATTTACATTTTAGCAGCTTGCTTTCTCTTGCTTTCACTGGGAACTACTGACTACAGTTGAGCTGCAAGAATATTTTATTGTGTTTATAATAAAGTTACAGCATCACATTTATTTAGTGCATTCTAAGTATTAAACCCCACTGTAAAAAAAAAATAAAATAAAATTGATGGTAAAAAAGCTGTGGTTGCCAGAATTTTACTGTAAAAAAACATGGTAGCAACGTTTCAGGTTTTACAGTTTTAACTTAAATTTACATTTAAATACTGTAATTTCATTAACTGATATATATATGTTAATATACCAACCTACTGAAGTTCTGAAATCTGTTTTGTACCTTTGTAATACACTGATAACCACCAAAAGCAGGTGGTGATGATAAAGTCACATGTTGAACTAAAGCCCATTACAAGCAGCTGAAACTGAAATAAACATGAAACTGAAATAATGCAGTAAAAAATAATTTAGCAACATGTAACATACAAACCTAATGTACAAAACTGATAAGAACAAACTAAGAAGAAACAGTTATCTCAACAATAAACATTACATTTGAAATGTAACACAGAATTCTGGGAATGTCAATTTACGGTTATTCACTGTAAATTATAGGTTCTTTCTCACATTTAAAAGCGGTATACTACCATAAAATTACACGCAATGTCCAATAAAGTTTTTCACCGTATACAGTAGGGTAACTTACCACTTAGGGTAACTATTTAACAGGTTTTTACTGTAGCATTTTACAGTCTTTTACTGTTAAATTCACGGTTATTTTTTGCAGTGCTGGTCTGACACACTCTCTTGACAATTTTGTAACAGTTTGAGTTTTGGTGAATCAGTATTTGTATACACTTTTAAAGTCCCATTTGTAAGGTTTCATATGATCTGCTTACGCCCCACTGACAAATAGGTTTAGAGGTAGAATTAGGGTTAGATCTTAATGCTATTTTTCTTAAAATTGTATGCTTCCATACTTTGTACGAATTCACACAAAATCACCACCTCATAAAATAGTAACGTTTTTTTAGTTATGAGAAAATAGTTATGTGATCCGGCTTACTTTCTTAAAATGTGGTGAACTGCGCAAATTCACTAGTCTTTCAAAGATTTGTAATGATTTATAAAAATGTAAATATGTAAAAATTTGTGTATTAGGTGTGGTTGAAACTTAGATATTGTACATTTAAGTATCTGTCCAAATGTGTATGTACTGTAATTTTTTAGTAAGTTGTAAATAAAACAAAAGGTGATTGAAGTATGTTTTACGTGTAATTACTGTTTTGGATTTTCTGCTTCAAAATTTTGTTAAATTTAATATTACTTGCTGTTTCTGTTATTAAATGTGGAATTTACTAGCAATTTCTGAGTTAAAATTACAGCAATTTTCAGTGTATGTTTACCTACAAATATAACATAGATCACGCTTATATTGATTAATAATGCTTTTAAATATAAAGAGGGAGACAAATAGAGTCATACAGGCCTGTGCGAACAAGTTGGGAAATTACTTTGCTTCTAGGTTGTTTTTGAAGCTTCAGCAGACGCTTTACACTTGTGCAGTGTGGTCAGGCGAGCTGATGTCTGTTTCAGGCAGCTGACATGTTTGACTAAGGCAAGCAAAATCTGTCTACTTGAGATTTACAATGGGAACCCAAGACTAATGTTTTGATGGCTTGTATCTTTGGAAGGTATTTATTGAGGTAAAATGCTTGGAAAAATGCTCGGTTCTTTTCAGAGAGCATCTGGTGGAAACATGCGACGCAGTACTGAAGTCTATTCCAGCGCTGTCAGACACGGTTACTACAGAGACCTAACTGCTCTTTACGTCTGCGTCTCTGATGCGGAGTTGAGGTCAGCGACTGAACTATGCACTGAGGGGCCTTATCTCATGAGATGAGTCATTATGGTAACTCATCATTTTAACTTGTCCCACCGTCCCACATATATATGGAGGAATAATATTAGTTCCATATTTGATAACTGGTGCAGGTGGTTTGTCTGTTTTGCTCTTTGGTGAATTTGGTGTTTTGACTCATATACGCTGTGTAAACTGCAATCAATAGTGGTGTAAATATTTGCATGGGCAGTGGTTAATTATGATTTTTTTAGAAAATCTGGTCATGATTAGGGTTATGAAATACCTGACATATTTGAGCCTTTTGAGTCTAGTTTTGAAGATTTTTGTTTTTGAAAAAGTCTCTTATGCTTATAAAGACTGGATTTATTTGATCAAAAATACAGTAAATATAGATATATTGTAAAATATCATTACAATTTAAAATTTAAAACATAACGTCTGAAATACAAAAAAAAAATAATATCTGTTGTAATTGTTCAAATATTAAGAAAGTTGTGTACATATAAATTCATATAAAAATTTAAGACTTTATTTTAGTGTTTTTTCAGCTCAATGAATTGGCCATAGCCTTAAAACATGTCATGTGGTGCGACCATGCTTAAGATATTAAAATTAATTATTTTCCATAACATGCTTAAGACTTTTTTTTTTAGATGTTCTCAGTAATTACAGTGTTTAGAAACAAAGTATTTGCATTTATTTTGAATTTTTGTAAATAATTATCTCATATTTTTGTTTTATACTTTCAAAGATGCCTTCTTAAATGTAGTTAGCAGACTTATTTTTCCTGTAAATTGCATAAAACTGATAAAAATGCTTTACAAATACTATTCGCTTAAGCATGCTGTATGATTCATATTTCAACCACAGAAATTAGATATTTTATTTTTATTTTAGTACAGTTATTCCTATTATTGGTCGCACCACATGATGAGTGGTTGCTCCAAATGACACAGGCATTATATTATTAAAAATCTATTTAAAGAGAAAAATGCAGCACATGGCATTAACTGCAGGCTCTTCTTTAGCTCCAGTTATTTCTGAATCTTGGCTGCTCAGTTTTTTTTGTTTTTTTTTAATTATAGAGTCATTTTAGCCTAACACCCCTTGTAGCCAATAGATTCTGAATTAAGTAGAGTGCAACAGAACAGTTTTTTTTCACTTAAACACAAGGAAAAATATTTAATTGATTGTATTTATATGTGCATTAATGTAACAATAGCAAGTAATGAACACTAATATTCAGCATATATTGTCACTTAAAGCATATTTAAAATATTTTTTAAAATCAGAACCAATTTGAACCGTTTTGAAACAATTCTTTTGAAACTGATTTTTCTTGATCTGATATACTAAAATGTATTGAATGAATTGAGCGCACTCTTTTTCTGCTGCGGTTTAGCTACTGCATTTAACTAGTCTTTCAGATGGCACATAACAAAACAAACTGTCACTTTTCATTTTTTCGTCTAGACTAGAAACCGAATTTGACCTTATGCTGACAGCAAAACGTCTGGCAACATCAAACTAACCTTTGGCTCTCCATGTCTGAGAGGAAGTAAGCACATCTTCATATCTATGCAAACAATCTTCCCCATCTTTTTTGGCATTGAAGTTTTGATTGAAATTATATGTTCTTGAAAAGTGCAGTATTTAATCACAAAGAGCATTTGTTCTGAGAGCTGTTTTCAATTATTGCTTGCTATTTAGGGAATTTTGCATAGTACGTTGTATCCTTCACGCTTCATGTCTCGGGTCAGCGCCATCTGCTCATCTTCTTCCAGCCTCAGATGGTTTTATTTGCTGAGGACCAGCCAGGCTAACCGGATAGATGTTTTTTTTTCTTCCTCAAATCTATACACTCCACATTATTACAAGCGCTTACGTTCCCAGACAATGATTTACTGCCAAAAGACGATTCATGAAACATCCTGTCACTTAGAGCTGAAAAACACAAACAAACATGTCACAGGGGTTCCTTTTGTGCGAGAGTGGCTTGCGTGTAAATGAAACCGTTCCTGTAGCTCCGACGGAGCTGAAAGACGAAGGCTGGTGTGTATTTTGCGATCTGTACATTTTCTGTGAAGGACGGGCCGGGCTGATTTTGTTGTCTGAGGAAGGAAATCCTTTGAAGAGGTGCTGTAAAACAGCTCAAGGGCTTTTCAGTGCCTCACCCTTCTTATCTGTGCTGTCTCTTTAAGAGATCATGGTGTAATTATGGCATTAGTAGGTAATTAGGATCATTTTGGCAGGTATGTGAAAGAGCTGCTCAGTCCTGAAATGAGAATGGCCCAGATTTTTTTTCCTTTTGGCGTGATGGTATTGGATTTGCTACTGTAAAAACTACTGTGTTTTGTTATGACTCTATTTGGATGAGCTGCTTTTGAAGCTATAATTTACATTACACATTTACATTTAGATTTACATTTATGCATTTGGTAAACTTACATTTATGCATTTGGTTGTTTATCCAAAACAACATTTTTAGTTAATTTAAGTGCCTCTGATATGCCATTTTAAATATAGCATTTCATGTAGTGTGTAATGTAGCTGTAGCTGAATGTAAACAATCTAAAAAATTAACAAGCCAAAAGTGCACGATAAATAAAGTTATTGTTTCCCAAAAGAAAGAATCGACTCTGAACAGCCTGAATGAGTTGTTAGTAATTCGAATCCCACTTCTGTGACAGCTACACGTCACAGTGTAACATATTTGCATAATGGCCGCCTATGTTCTGTGTTGGCCGGTTGCAAACTTGACCCGTCCTCAAACACGTAATTGTCTCTAATGTCAGGGAGTTCAGCGCAGGATTCACAAAACGTTTGATCATGAAAGATGGCTCAGTATCCAGTTTATTTAGACCAGCTGGCTCCACTGAATCACAACCTATAAGTATGATAAATAATAGATGTTTATGTTTTCTATCGAGCATTCAAAATACAGAACTATGCCAGTTGCTGTAGCGTTTCTGACATGTGCTATATGCGCTAGACCAATCACAACAGATTGAGCATCTGACCAATCAGAGCAAAGTAGACTCATGGAAAGGAGGGGTTTAGAGAGACTGAATCTTTGAACTGCTTCAAACGTTCGAGAGTCACTGGAAAATGATGTGATATTGAATGCATATTTTGAGAAAACGAAAGCATTGTTTGACCTTGCATGCGTTTAAACCTGTAGGCGACTCTCAAAACAATATTAGGTTAAAAATGGTGTAATAGGGGCAGTTTAATTTAGTTCCCTAGGAATCAAATTCATGGCTTTGGTGTTGTTTTTAATGTCATATTGAGAAGCATGAGATTATGATTATCAGATAATGTCATCATTTTATTATAGCGAAAGATTGCTGAAGCTGCTTTTGCATTCTTTTTGCAGTTTCTTGCAGTGATAGTTATAGTTGTAGCCAGAGGCTCTTCAATGCTCACCTCATGTCTGTGCAGAAATTAAAGTGAAAACTTTTGACAGATCTTCATATGTCCTCCATATTTGTTGTGTCTCCCTGACACTCAAACAAATGCAATAGTTTTCAAACCTTTTGAACGATGACATCATAATTATGCTGACTGGTTATGAAATATCTCTCTTTGTTGAAGATCTGTTATTATGAAATATGCTATCATGTGTATACTTGTTACACTGTTTTACATACATAAGGTGTGTGTTTGCGGTATATGTATGTATTTTATTGATTTTTATTGGTCAGAATGGACAGTATACTCTTAAAAATAAAGGTTCTTTATTGGCATCAGGGATTCTATGAAGAACCTTGAACATCCATGGAAACTTTCAAATGCAGAAAAGGTTCTTTATAGTCTTAAAAGGTTCTTTAGATTTTTAAATGTTCTTCAAAATGATTCTTTTAGGAACAGTTCACTGAAAGGTGCTTTGGGAAACCAAAAACAACCCTTTGGAGCCATTATTTTTACACATTTATGATGTTACAAAATATTTCTATTTCAAATAAAAGCTGTTCCTTTCTCATCAAAGAAACTTAAAAAAAACAATGTATCACAATTTCCACAAAAATACTAAGCAGCACAACTGTTTTCAACTTTAATAATCAAAAATGTAAATTAAGCACCAAATCAGCATATTAAAATAATTTCTAAAGGATCACGAAGACTGCTGAAAATTCAGCATTGCATCAAAAGAATAAATTACACTGTGAAATATATTAAAACACAAAAGAGTTCTTTTAAATAATAATATTTTTTATAATAATATGTTAACAGTGTTTTACAATATTATAGTTGTTACTGTGTTTTTGATCAAATAAATGCAGTCTTGGGGAGATTTGTAAATCTCACCAACCTCGCCAACCACGCATGCATAGTTGAGTATATAATACGTATATAAGATATATCAGATATATATGTATATAAGACTTTCAAGTTCATAAGTGCACACTTTCCAGAAGGTCCTGAAGGCAGTTAAAAAAAAAAAACTCACTGTGAAAGATTCAAATTGGAAGACAAGATATTTACATTTTTAGGTTTCGACTTATGATTCTTATCGCAGGTCTGATTTCATGTCACAATAATGCATTTCAACACTAATACTTGAAGGACATGTTTAGAAACTCTTGGTACAGTCTCTTGGTCAACTTTGCCCCCACAAGTGGTTTTGGTTTGAATTTGGATCTTATATAAGACATTTTAAAGCGGTTGATGTAATTTGGCACACGCGCTCGTCTTTGAATTCATCAAATGCAGCTCCAATCAGTCCTGCGCCCAGGACTGTTGACACTAGCAGGAAATCAAAGTCCAGCGCGGCAGTCCTGCACTGCCCGAACCATGTGCTTGTGCATGAGGCAGCCTCACGGGGAAGATTAATTAGTGTACACAAACGTGTGTGGATGTTTATACACCAGAGTGTGTTCTGAGATGTTAACATATCAGTCAGCTCTTGCTCTCCTTCACTGCCAACCACATGGCCAGACACATGTACACACACACGCACAGACATGTATATACTCACGCATGTATGTATGCGTATGCACACAAACAGAGCCGCACGAAATAACGCGGCCTTCTGTGTGCGAGTTACATGCTTATCTTAGATGCGCGTCAAGAACCGAGCGCCCGAAAAATAAAGACGTAAAGCGCATAGATAACTACATACGCAGTCCCAGCTAGCCATATTGAATTAAAAACAGGTGTCTTCATAGTTTGCATTCTTCCCAAACACAAAAGCGGTTTGACCTGAGCGGTTTCGAGTGTGTATCGAGCCCTATCAAACCAGGGTCTCGGTGTAATTCTGTATTTATAAACACGAGTGCACTTGGGTTTGTGTGACACGTACCGTGTGCTACAGACTACCACAGGCACAGCCCGACTATTGAAACCATATTTTCGCCCCTTATTTTTGAAGGGAAGCCTGTCGTACATCACGGGAACACTTTGATGGGGGTCTCTGAAATGCCTCAAACCGATCCCTCCCAAAACTGATGTGCGGTGGGATTGAGTCCTGCTCCTAAGTGTTGGAATAACAGCAAGCTTGTGTGGTTGAAAAATTGAACGGAAAGTGAGTTCAGAAGCCATTAATTACGATTTAACAGGATATAACTTGTTGTTTAACGTTTTAGTTACTTGGAAGGTCGCCGTTGTAATGGTTTAAAAGTGTGCGCCTATAAAAATGAGCTCTAAGTAATGCACGTACTGATGTGCTGTTTTCTTTTGCTCGAAAGGAGCATTGATGGAGGGTCAGGATAGTATCCGTCCTCTTCAGAAACAGAGGATTTGTCCGGCATCCGTAGTCATTAGTCATAATTAGCCATGGTTATTTTTCCACTGCAATTGAACAATTAAACTTGAAATTGCTTTAAAGAGAGCTGGGAATTAAAATAAGCTAAATAATAGCATTAACTTCCAATGACTGGAAAGCTCTCTCACAGTTTAGCAACACAGAGAGCTTAACATGCCACGTGAAACCAATGATAACTCATTTTTTACACCATATGAAGAAATGTAAGTGCTCTGTATTGACTAAACTATGTCTGGGGAGCAATAGCACACACTAAGATTAACGATGGTCTTTGTGAAAGAATCAGTGGTTTATAAATCTTAGGTGAACGAATCGTTCTCATTCACTTCCATGTGATGATTCATATTTCGTTAACCAACATTGCTTTTTGAATAGCTTTTTTGAGTGCATGACCATATGCAATTAAAATGTTAAATGACTTTATTTAGGTTAATTTTGTTTTTCTATAGTTTATTTTGGGTTACACTTTATTTTAGGGTGTCCTTGTTACAGTGTAATTATACATTTAAGTGCTGAGTAATATTTATTAACTATACATACTTACTATACATAGTTAAGGTTAGGATCAGGGTTTGGCTTAGGGTTACTTGCATGTAATTATGCATAATTAAATGTTATTATAATAGTATATGTAACGTGTAACAAGGACACTTTAAAATAAATTTTTGGAGTAATAATACCTTTTTAATTACTTTTTTTTTTTTTTTGAACTCATAACACAATATAATGCACTTGTTGCCACTAACTGGAGTAATACTTTAACATATGAAAAATCATTTAAACAATCAATCAGCTAATCTGAACAAATTTTTGAGTGAACCGATTCAAAATATTGAATGAATCCAAATTGCCACCAACTGGAGTAATGATGTAACAGGAAAAATCGCTCAGCAAATTGATAAACTAATCTGAATAAATTTTGGAATGAACTGATTCAAAAGATTCAGGTCATTTGGATGAATCCAAATCATCACCAACTGGAGTAATGATGTAACAAAAATCACTCAGCGAAACTATAAATTATTCTGAACAAATTGTAAAATGATTCAAAATATTCAGGTTATTTGGATGAATCCAATTTGCCACCAACTGGAGTAATGATGTAACAAAAAATCACTCAGCGAATCTATCAGCTATTCTGAAAACATTTTGGAGTGAACTGACTCAAAAGATTCAGGTCATTTGGATGAGTCCAAATTGCCACCAACTGGAGTAATGATGTAACTTTTGAAAAAACGAATTGATCAACAAATCTGAACAAATTTTGGAGTGAACCAACTGGAGTAATGAGTAAATGATTATCGCTCATTGAATCAGTCAACTAATCTGAACAAATTTTAGAATAAACTGATTAAAAAAATTCTGATCATTTGGATGAATCCAAATCTCCACCGACTAGAGTAATGATGTAATATATGAAAAATCGCTCAGTGAAACGATCAACTAATCTGAACAAATTATGAAGTAAACTGATTCAAAAGATGAACCCAAATCGCTTTGGAAAGTCTGATTCATTAATGCATGTGTTTGTACAGTTCATGTAGCTAGGTGAACGAACTAAAAGCGAATGATCAAATCAACTCCCTTTTCACCAACTTACTTGTAAATTAGCAGGTTTTGGTTGAAGACGGTAGTTTTAATGCTAGCAAAGTACACTTTTAAAAAGGACCATTTTTCTTCAAGTGTGAAGAACATCTTAATAATCAGAATTGGCTTTTTCCACTATAAAGAACCTTTTTGGCAATAGAAAGGTTGATTTTAAAGTGTTGCCATTGCCAGTAAAGAACCTTTATTTTTAAGATTGTATGTCTCTTCTAATATTGGATAATACGCTTTTGCATTTATCGTACACTCGTACACTATCGTACACAATAAAATATCATACATTGTCACTGTTAATACAAGTTATTAATTTGTTATGGGTTTCAGATTATAGATGGACAAAACTACCTTTTAAAGAAAATATATTTGCTAAATGAATGTTTTAGTCAATGTCTTTAGCAGACAAAGTTACTTCTGATTTAAAGCTCACAGAGTTTGAAGTTGTGCTATCGTTTGTCTGCTTATCTTTACTCTATAATCAAAATCCACTTGGCTAAATTTGTTTGCATCACTCTTTTGGCACCTCTCACTTAAAAGCAGCTTCATCATTTGCTCTGAAGTGTTCAGTGGTGTACAAGTGTAGATTTCCTTTGTTTAGGTGTAACATGAGCCCACATGACTTCTCCACTGTCCTTTTGATATGAACGCTGAAGAATGCATCCCGTGTAATTAATGTAATTGCATCCCATGTAATGGGATTCTGCGAGAGGGGCTTGTGTGCAATTAGAATTGATTACATGGTGAGGAATGTGAACAGCATGTACATGTGGCGTATGATTATAAAAGCGATCTGGACTTTTTTAAAATTCATTATAAGAATTGGGCCGCATATTGTTTTTTGTTAAACATACAGAGAGGTCCAAACATCTGATGCTACATTGCAATTTAATTTAAATGAGACTTCACTTCTTTTGGACTTCACTGTATAACTTACAAAACATGCAGTTTACTTCTCTAGATGTTCCCTCCTCTTGAAAACAACTTCTGTGGAAAGAGCCCTATAGACATGGATTTAGAGATGTTTTCCTGGTATGGTAGTGCTTTGATCTCTCTCTCTTTTTTTTTCGGGTGTACATGTCCTGATAGTTGCTGTAGGTAATCACGTGTCATAAATGGAAATAAGCTGGCTCAGAAATGAGCCGTAGCGCTCTGGTGCAGTCCAGCTTGTTATGGGAGTCTTATGTCTGTGATCAGATAGCTACCCTGACAATATCCAGACCCCTTTCTGTTTCCATTACATTGGGAGAGGGGGGATCCGGCACTTTAGTTCTACTCATTGGGTTCAGCAGTTGCTGAACTTGCTACAAAAGTTCACACAGTCGACTCCAAGAGAGTTCAAAGGCACCAATTTTTTAAATACATCCATGCGTTCATACTCATAGTTGCACTACATTAGCCAAAGTTATTGAACAGCTCCTTGGCAGCATTTTGAAACTCAGGCCTGTTTCACACAGCACACGAAAGCAGTGTATGCGGTGCATATTTATTTTGGCGCTGATATTAACAAACTACAGTATTCACACTGGTTAAGCTGCGCAGTACTGAGTAAAAGAGGTGCGAGTACATTTTTGATCCCGATGAAGTGCAGTACTCATTGTGCCGCATTCATGAAACATATGGAAGAATGTGGAGTAAAAGGTGACCCTGGACCGTAAATAGCATGGGTATATTTGTAGCAGTAGCCAACAATACATTGTATGGGTCAAAATTTAAGATTTTTCTTTTATGCCAAAAATAATTAGGATATTAAGTAAAGATCATGTTCCATGAAGATATTTTGTAAATTTCCTACTGTAAATATATCAAAACTTAATTTTTGATTAGTAATATGCATTGCTAAGAACTTCAGCCCTCAGATTCCAGATTTTAAAATTGTTGTATCTCGGCCAAATATTGTCGTATAAAATACAAACTATACATTAATGGAAAGCTTATTTATTCAGCTTTCATGTGATTTATAAATCACAGTTTCAGAAAATTGACCCTTATGACTGGTTTTGTGGTCCAGGGTCACAAATGTGCTTTTAATGGACCTTCCTTCAAACCTCAGAATTAAAAGTTAAAATTGTGTGTATTTACACATTTGTAAATAAAGAGCACATGCACTCTCATTCACAAGCACAATTTCCACCCATTGAATTATTATTAATTAAATCGCATATATAGGAATGCTGTAGAATCTTCTGGACTTCCTTCTCAGGTTTGGCAGTATATTGCATAAATGATAAAGAGACTACTTGGCACAAAAAATGATTAATTATTCAGTTATTGTTACAGTCTTAGGCTTGCAGACATATTCTGTTGACACTTAGAATAATAGCGTGTAACAGTTTTCAATCATTTTTGTTATCATTGGAATTTATTTTCACATTTGACTAATTATTTTTAAAATTATATTTTTATAGTGTTATCAAAATGCTGTTTCTAAAAGAACACAAGATATTTGGATGTTTTACGTGGCATTTATATGTGGTTGGGAGTTGGTGCAATTACTAATATTTTAAAAGTACAGTTTCATGAACCCCGAAATTTGCATTAGAACATCAATATTAACAATTTCTAAAAAATATTCTGCTTGTGTATCATGTATGGGGCCCATTGTTTAAAAAATAGGCATCTGTGGTGCTTGATGCAAGTTATAAACACACAACAAGCACACAAGCCCTTTCTCTTCAATAAATCTGACAAAAACCATACAATAAATAATTAATAAATTGTATTGAAAATGAAAATCCTCACCCTTAACTTCTTCTAAACCAGTGTGAGTTTCTTTTTTCTGTTGAACACAAAAAAGGTATGAAAAAAATGCTATGGAAGTCAATGGCTACGGTCAATATTCTTCAAAATATCTTCTTTTGTGCTCAACGGAAGAAAGAAACTCATACTGTACATGTTTGGAGCAACAGCAAGGATTAGCTGTTCATGTCTTTCTTCAGACGAAAAGAAATTAAGGTTTTTGAGGAAAACTTTCCAGGATTTTTCTCCATATAGTGGACTTCAGTAGTGACCAATGGTTGAAGGTCCAAATTGCAGTTTCAGTGCAGCTTCAAAGGGCTCTACACAATCCCAGCCAAGAAATAAGAGTTTCATCTAGTGAAATGATCAGTCGTGGATGCAGAGCTAGTGCAAGATTTATGGTTAAAAAGTATAGAAATTTTTATTATTTTTTAGAAAATTACCAATCATTTTGCTAGATAAGACCCTTATTCCTCGACTGGGATCATATGGGACATGGGAGCCATGCATTGAAACTGCAATTTGGACCTTCAATCCACTGATCCCCAATAATACTATATGGAGAAAAGTCCTGCAATATTTTCTTAAAAAACCTTATTTCTTTTTGACTGATGAAAAAGACATGAACATCTTGGATAACATGGGGGTGAGTAAATTATCAGGATTTTTCTTTTTATTCTGAAAGTGAAATAATCATTTGAGGGTGAGTAAATGATGACAAATTACCTTTCTGGGTGAACTATTCCTATAATGTATCTATTCCTGAAATCACTTTGTTTTCTAAATAGAGTCCCAGTTCTGTTATGCAGTGGAAACCCATTAGCATTAGTCTGCTGTTCTTTCACTTACAAACGGCTTGTGTGTGTTGTGTGGCACAATTGGAGTCTAAATGCTTTACATTTTACTCAACTAAAATCTAATTCAAAACATGTCTCTATCAGATGTGGTCTTGGGAGTTTGGCTCTTTGTGTGAGTAAAATAATAATAAAAACATGTAAGCATGTTATTCTATATTACTGCTTTTTTCCTACTTGTAATTTACTGTTCAAACAGTAAGAATGAATTACAGGTGGCAACACAACCTGTGAGGGAACTCCCAAAGTCAACAACATTATTTTCCAGTCCTTTCAAGTAGGCTTTGTCTTTTTGACATTTGTCATTATTTCAGTTTACCACTGATAAGACGTAAAACAATAAAAAGCTAGAAAATCTAAGAGGATGACAAAGCCAGAGAAAGTGAAGGATAAAGAAAGAACGAGGAAAAGTGCTGATGTCTCTGGAAATACTTGAGTTCTCTGTTGTTCTTCGTCCATCCAGAGCTCTAGGGAGCGTTTGGCTCAGGATGCTGCTTACGCACTAATTACCTTATTACTGTAGCTCAGCAATATGGAACTGATCAAACTAGCTGCTTTTAGGAAAACTAGCTGTTCTATCAATGAGATTTACTCCCTAAAAAAAAAAAAAGCACACTACTGCACAGTAGTAACTGTGTGTGAGAACTGTAACGTTGTTCAATCTATTGTTCTATCGCTGTCATTCTATCTATCTATCTATCTATCTATCTATCTATCTATCTATCTATCTATCGTTCTATCTAGCTATCGTTCTATCTATCTATCTATCTATTGTTCTATCTATCGTTCTAATGTTCTATCTATCATCTATCTATCTATCTATCTATCATTCTATCGTTCTATCTATCGTTCTATCTATCTATCTGTCGTTCTGTCGTTCTATCGTTCTAATGTTCTATCGTTCTATAGTTTTATCTATTTATCTATCTATCTATCGTTCTATCTATCTATCGTTCTATCTATCGTTCTATCGTTCTAATGTTCTGTCTATCGTTCTATCGTTTTATCTATCTATCTATCATTCTAATGTTCTATCTATCTTTCTATCTATCTATCTATCTATCTGTCTATCTATCGTTTTGTCGTTCTGTCGTTTTGTCGTTCTATCGTTCTGTCATTCTATCTCAAATGTTTGAAGTGTTTCTTTCATAACTAGTTTTCTTGGTGGAAAAAACTAGTCAAATTGTCTAAAATGAAAGTTACTGCCTATTAACTTCTTAACTTCTATTGTTCTGTCATTTTATCTGTCTATCGATCTATCATTGTTTATCTATCTATCTATCTATCTATCTGTCTATCTATCTGTCTATCTATCTATCTATCTATCTATCTATCGTTCTATCGTTCTATCTGTCTGTCTATCTGTCTGTCTATCGTCTATCTATCGTTCTGTCTATTGTTCTATCTATCGTTCTATCGTTCTGTCTATCATTCTATCTGTCTGTCTATCATCCTATCTATCGATCTGTCTGTCTGTCTATCTATCTATCTGTTTATCATTCTGTCTGTCATTGTTTCTGTCTGTCCATCCATATATCTATCCATCATTCTGTTTATCATTCTATCTATCATTCTACCGTTCTATTTAAAGTGTTGCTGTTGAAGAAAACTAGTCAAATTGTCTAAAACGAAGGTTACTGCCTAATAACTTCTTAACCTCTATCGTTCTATCTGTCATTCTATCTATTGTTCTGTCATTCTATCTATCATTCTATCATACTCAAGTGTTTGAAGTGATAACTAGCTGTGCATTTACAAATAAAATAGATTTAGCTTGGTTCCCGTGCTGATTCTCTGCCTGATCCAGAGTACAATGAGGAGGGATAGTAGGGTTACCTGAGGAACGAACCCACATCTGGATCTGTTTCCTCCTCTGCCCTGACAGCACAGTCCTGCTTTCCATCCACCTGTGTTTGATATACTGCGCTGTTTTAATCACCTCACAGTGCTAAAGGCTGCACAACAAGCAGAACTCCCACAATCGTCCATAGACGTGGCAAAGTGGTCCAACATATAGTGCAAAAAATAAATAAATAAATAAAATATATATATATATATATATATTTAGTGGCATGCTCTAGTAAACAAGTCCATATAACTGCATTTGTTTGATGTCTGAAAGCCTGTTAAGTAAGAGTGATAAAATGTCTGTCATTGGTGTTACACTGCTTGTTTGAATTAAACGTAATCTTGACCTCATTATGGTAATATTTTAACGAGTCTGTAATTGGAACATTTTCCTGCTGCTTTAAAGTGCTGATTTAAAAGACCAGCTTTTATAGTTTGGTACCCAGGGAAGCTGAGTGTTGGATCTTTTTATGAGACTTTGTACGTCTGTACATGTGATTAGAGTACTTGCGTAGGCTATTCAAGAAATGACACTTTGGCATTAGTGAAGATGTTTCAAATTGTGATGAAAGCTATAAAGATAACTACACAATTAAATTAAAGTTTAGCAGTCACGCCAATAGTCATTTCTGTTAAATTACCAGCCACACTGACTGCCAACGTAGCAGTCAAAAATATTTCCCGAATGAATTTAATATCTGAACACATGAAACAGCAACTGGGTTTTTTTCAGTACAGAAATGCCAAGACTAGCCTGTGATGTTAGCCGCTTGAATCTATGCCCAGAGAGAATCTGCAAACCTTTTTCACATTTTCTGTGCTGATTTTGGTGGGAAATTTGTGAAAAGTGTTTAAACACATTAAAATGTGTTCCCTGAAGCTGTACTACATTCTTATTGCTAACTCAGAGTATAATCAAATTAGCTTACATATGTAATAAACAAAGAGACGATGAGTGTGGGAACTTTGTGGTAGATGCGACTTTGAAATTGCTCTAAATGCTTCTTAAAATAAAATATATAGTTTATTCAACTTTTGAAATCAATCAAAGGCATACTGAGGGTACCTACTTAAAATAACGGCGTATCCACTTTTTATAAATGACCTTTAGCTCTGAATCTCTCATCGCTGACAAGATGGGGCTCCTTGTGCGTCTCTCTTGGTTTCATCTGCTTCCTTTTAAACACAGGAAATGAAGTCAAAGGGTAGTGAAATATTTATGTTTATTTTTGCTGCTCTTAACAGATAGAATTTCCAAACATCAGCCAGCGGCTGTCCATTAGCAAAATCAGAATTATCATGTCTGCCTGTGGGGCAGATTTTAAATTTGAAAACTTTCTTTGATGCATTTCTGTTTTTTATTTCCTTTAATCTGCTCTGTTTGTATGTTAGCTTTTAGCCTGGGCATCAAAAGAGTAAAGGTTTTCCCAAATTCATCCAGTCATGTGTATTCTTGTTTTAAACTATTTAAAAAGGTCAAATTATAGTTTAAATTTTAAAATGTAATAAAAATAAATAAATAGTTAATAATAATAATAGTAATTATTATTATTATTGTTGTTGTTGTTGTTGTTGTTATTATTATCATTAATTGTAATTTATATTTTATTGTTATAATTAACAATAATAATAATAGTAAGAGCAGTAGTCGTTATATAGTATCAATTTGAAGATGAATAGTAGTATCAGTTTTACAATTTAATATAATTTTATGTATTTTATATAATCAATATACAATAAAATTTAAAAAACTAAAATGTAAAATGTCATTATGGTAAAAAATGAAAGTATCTATGTTACAGCTGTGTCTGGCTTTTTCCCAGCCAGGTCTTTAGACAAACTTTACAACTTTGCCGACTGCGCTGGACTGCACCTGATCTTTGGGCTGAATGCCTTGCACAGAAACCCAGACAACTCATGGAACGCCTCCAGTGCTCTGAGTCTGCTCAAATACAGCGCCAGCAAAAAATACAACATCTCCTGGGAGCTCGGCAATGGTGAGTCCTCGCTGTTGCAGATTCTAAAATTATCTTTTGCATTATCTTTGACATGATATCGGTCTGTGATATGGAATGTTTATGATTAATTTGCGTGCAACTGTGTAACTAAAAGGTTACAGGTTCAAACGTCCCCAGGCCATCCAAGATGTAAAAGAGTTTATTTATTCATCAGAACAGATTTGGAGCAATTTAGCATTACATTACTTGCTCACCAATGGGTCCTCGTCAATGAATGGGTGCCGTCAGAATTAGAGTTCAAACGGCAATAATCCAAAAGTAATGTTAGTAATCCACAATCTGTGGACAAATCCATCATTAACAGATTTTTAACTTCAAATCATTGCTAAAACATTAGTGCTTTATCCTTAAAGGGATAGTTCACCCAAAAATGCAAATTCTGTCATTAATTACTCACCCTCATGTTGTTCCAAACCTGTAAGACCTTCATCTTCAGAACACAAATTAAGATATATTTGATCAAATTCAATAGCTTTCTGACCCTGCTTAGACAGTAATGTAATTACGACATTCAAAGCCCAAAAAGGTAGTAAGGACATCATTAAAATAAATGCCAGCTCCTGCTTTAGCAGCACCACACGCATCTGTCATGGTACTCTCCTAAACTTGTGGCGAAGACTGACACGGAAGTGAAGAAATTGTTGATTAAAGATGATATTTTGTTTTCTTTGCACACCAAAGTATTCTTGTAGCTTCGGAACATTACGGTTGAACCACTGATGTCACATGGACTATTGAAATGATATCCTTACTACCTTTCTGGGCCTTGAACATGTCAGTTGTGTTGCTGTTTATGCAGGGTCAGAAAGCTGAAAAATATCTTAATTTGTGAAGATGAACAAAGGTCTATTAATGTTGCTTTCTCCAGTGAAAAAGTGGTTTTGCCTGAATCAGGAGAAAATATATGCACAGATCAAGCACCAAGCAACACAGAGGAAATGTAAGAGGACAACAGAGGATGGGTCTTTTTTTTTTACTGGAGGAAGCATTGTAATAGATTATGGACTCATATTTTGGCAAGAAGAAATAGATAGAAATTATACATTTGTTTCTTACAAACACACATTTTGACTTCACAAGACAATTGATGGACTGAAATTGTGTTAATTGTGGATTATTGTGATGGTTTTATCAGCTGTTTGGATTCTCATTCTAACGGCACCCATTCAGTGCAGAGGATTCAAGAAATACAAAGCATGATGGGATTAATAGGAAATGCTGAAACAAGTTTAGGCTATGTTTGCACTTGATGTCTTTTTTTATTTTTTTTAAGTTGACAAGGGCGCTTTTTAGTTAAAAAAAAAAAAATCCAGCAGTGTTGCAGCCGAGGGCATCTTTTGTTGCTAACAACAGCTGTAACAGTATAAATGTCGAGAAATTACGAGAAAAGACAAAGCTCGCTCTTGCATTGACTTTTGTTTTTTTATCTTTTGCCATTTTTGCCTTTATTTAATAAGACAGTATTTAGACAAGAAGCGAGGTGGGAGAGAGAGAGGGGGGACGGGATCGGGGAGGGTCTGCAAGCCGGGACTTTAAAAAGGGACACCCGAACCCTTTAGCCTAGTGGGCTGCACGTCGGTATTTGAAATTAACGGGGAGGAGAATGTCGGTTCACAACAATAAAATAAAAGTCTATCTACCGGCACCTTCTCCATGTTTTTTCTTGTTGCTGTAGGAACAACATCAGGTCTCGCTACTGGCTTGTCATTGGTCAGCTTTCAAAAAGGCGCTTGGCGTAGATCATTTTCTTCAGAACAGTTGAACTTTTTTCAACTTGAAAAGACGCTCTGAGCTGCAGAAAAAGACACCGGTGGTGGCATTTAAAAAAGCGCTCAGGACTTTTTTGAAAACACGGTTTACTCCATAGGATTAGAGTGTAAAACAGACGCTGACAGTTTCAAAAAAGACAAGTGTGAACAAGGCCTTATTTGTCACTGTCCTTAGTCTCTTTCTGTTTTATTCATTTATTTATTTGTATGTATGTATGTATGTATGTTTCAGTGATAAATGGTCATGTAGTTTGAGGGGGGAAATGCTACATTTGAGACAAGGCCCATAAATCCGTACTCAGCAACTATATTTCATTTTCTGGTGTCTTCTCATTGACCTCCATCCACTTGAAACACTTGTAGTGCTTGATGTACAACAGCCTACAGGCTGGAAAAGTGTCAGCTGGATGAGCTGACAATAGCAAATTGCGGTTGTTTTTTTTTTAGAGAAGCAGTCTTTAACGACGCAGTAAAAGTGACCGACACTGGCAATTCAGATGAAATCACAGGGAGGCTCTGGTCATTATTACATTACCCCACCTCTTCATATAAAATGAATCCCATTCGAATAGGGCTTCTGTCAGGAGACAAATTCACAAAGCAGAATCAAAAAGGACACCTGGTGACTTTGTAATCTGTTCTAAGCACTCATTCATCTATTGTCCTCTGCCAGACATGCTGCAAATTGCCCCATTCACGTTGGCCTTGTATCAAATGTCTCTCTATAAACATCAAAACAGCACAGAGTGTAAAATCTTTGACTTGAATAATTACGATCTTATGATGATATGGGTTCCTTGCATAAAAATAAAAAGAATATGTTATTGACAGCATATGAGGCCTGTAGTATCGCACACTTTCTGCTAAACACTAAACCTATAAAAATACCAGAGCCCGATTTAAGAATGTACACAAACCATATATTGTCTTAATCGTTTGTTTATTGGCTACATGTTGTATGTGTCAAAACTTTTACTAGCTGTTTGCATAGAAGAACTGCAGGCGTACAGATCGCTGCTTTCACAGACAAAAGAAGCAGCGCAATCTGCTTGTATTGAATGTAAAATGTAATTCATATGAATATTAATAATATCAAAATCACATAATACCAGTTTAGAAGTCATCCTTTCAACAAAATCATTTAACTCTAATAAAAGCATGTTATTACTGGAACAGCCATTTGGATGTTTGTCTTTTTGACTTCAACTGTAACAATAACCACGTCTGAAGTAAAGCTGTTACCAAATCAGATGTTGCGGAGCTGTTAATTCAAAAACAAACACTTTCAAGCGAACAAAGAGTCCAAATGAAACAAAGGGAAATATTTTCAGCTGTGGGTGGAAGTTTATCGAGTGGGTCGTACCAGAGTGACACAAAGTGATGCACGGACAATGCGATGATTTATTTCATGACTGTATTTCATGTGTTATTTGTGATTTTTCTAAATGATAGCGTAATATTTTAATGGATAATAATAACATCTCATATTTTCCACTGGCCTCTGCCTGGCCCGGTCTTATATTGACACTCAGCATCTCTGTGTTTCTATCCCAGACACAAACACACACTCACACAGGCTGTGATGTTTATAAAGTTTGCCACTTGACTTCTGTAACGTCCTCGCTGTGATTTCAAGTGTGCACCTCCCAAGTGTTGCCTTGTTTAAATAGTTTACAAAGTGCTGACCACAATACAGGTCGTAATTCAAAGACAGTTTGCATATTCGCTTGTGATTGGGTGTCGGGTTGCTGCAGAAGTCTTAAAGGGATAGTGCATCTGAAAATACAACTTAATTTAATCATTTCAGTTTAATCAAGAATTTTTGAAGGATCTTTACACAGCTGTGAACACAATTTTTAATCTAAAAAAAGAAAAGAAAAAGAATAAATAAAATAAAAATGCATTACCATTTAAAAGTTTATTCTATGGATGCAATAAATTAATCAAAAGTGACATTTTATGTTTCATTCTAAATTCATTTAATGTAAAACAAATGTTGTTTTTTTTTAACTTTCAATACATTAAAGAATATTGAAATAAAAAAATATATCAGAGTGTCCACAAAATTATTACACAGCAACTGTTTTTAATATTGATTTAGAGTTTTTTCCCACAGTTTTTAGAGAAGAGGACAGAAAGTGAACTGGCGATTGCCAGACAAAATCAGAATTGTGAGATTAAAAAGTCACAATAAACTTTTTTATTTAATGGCTGAAACAAACAAACAAACAAAAACATAAAATATGTAAATTCAAAATTCTGTCAGAAGTCAGAATTGTAAGATATAAATTGTGATCAAAAACATCTCAAGAAAAAAGGTCTGAACTGTGAGATAAAAAGTCTAAATTACCTTTTGATTATTTATTTATTTATTTTGTGGCAGAAACACGCTATCATACAAATATTTCTGAAGCATCGTTTGACTCTGAGGGCTGGAGTAATGACTGAACTAAAATTTGGCATTGCCATCACAGGAATAAATTACATTTCTATATGTTGAAATAGAAAACAGGTATTTTAAATTGTGATAATATTTCACAATATGATTGTTTTTTTTTCTGTATTTTTGATCAAACAAGTGCAGCACTGGTAGAGACTTTCAAAACCATTAAAAAATCTTACTGACCTAAACTTTTCCCATTAAATTAATAAGTCGTCTTTAGAGTCTTATCATGCCATAATTTTTTATTTCCCCTCACAGAGCCCAACAGTTACCGCACAATGGCTGCTCGATCAGTCAACAGCTCTCGTCTGGCTCAGGATTACTCTCTTCTGAAGACGTTACTGCAGTCGGTGCGTTTCTACAGCAGAGCTAACCTCTATGGACCCAACATTGGGCGTCCTCGCAAAAATGCAATCCTGTTACTAGATGGGTAAGTGGCTCAGAAATATTATGGCCTCCCTTGCATGCACTTATTTATATGTTTGACAGTGTGTGGAGAGTGATACATTATAAACTGAATCTGTTCCTGCAGAACTGTGCAGGAAACTCCACAGGTTTTCTGCTTGTGTGTTAGTTTAACAAATATTCTGGAAATTTTGATAATGCTGCCAGATATATCGTACTTTCAACTTCGTTTAACACATTTGATATATTTATGAATATGAAAATTAATGTTGTGTGAGGCTTTTAGTCAATTTTTGTTATCTTTGAAGCCTTTAGTAGATGTATGCATTTACAGTTCACACACTTTGTTGTTTGGAAAAAGAATAAAAATATACACTATTGTTTAAAAGTTTACCGTTAGGTTTTTATTTATTTATTTTTTTTAAGATAAGACCCTTTTCATTCAAGGATGCATTAAATTAAGCGAAAGTGACAGTAAAGACATTTATTCTGTTACAAATATTTCTATTTCAAATAAATGCTGTTCTTTTGAAATTTCTGTTCATCAAAAATCCTTATGCAGCACACCTTTTTTGCAACATTGATAATAATAAATGCTACTTGAGCAACAAATCAGAATATTAAATTGATTTCTGAAGACTGGAATAATGATGCTGAAAATCCAGCTTTGCACGACAGGATGAAATTACATTTTTAAAATATGTTCAAATAAAAAAAACAGTACCTTTAAATGATAATAATATTATATAATATTACTGTTTTTACAGTATTATTCTATTCAGTATTAAATATTCTATTTTTGATCAAATAAGTATAGCCAAGGGGAGTTTCAGAGTTTCAGAGAGAGAGAGAGAAAAAAAAGACTAACCCCTAAATTTTGACTGGTAATGCAGATGACATCATTTTTATTCAGAAATTAGTGAATATTGTTTCTTGGCTGTGATGTTATGAAAGGCTGTTGGTTATTTATTTATTTGTTTATTTTTTTTTTTTTTTAAAAGGTCAGTTTAATATGGAATCACGTTTCCATCACTGAATAAAAAATAAAAGAGAGTTTACATCTTGCAAATCTGACTTTTTTTTTTTTTTTCATAATTATGTGATATAAACTTGCAATTGCAAGAACAAGTCTTAATTATGAGATAGAAACTAGTGAGTTTGTACCTCACAATTCTGACTTTTTTTTCAGAATTGTAAGATATAAACTCACAATTGTTAGTTATAAAATCCAATTTTGAGGGGGAAAAAGACTATGTTCTCAGAACTGTGAGTTTATATCTCATAATTGTGACACTTTTTCTCAGAAATGTGAGTTTATATCTCAGTTTTGACTTAATAACTCAGTTGCATGTTATAAAGTCAGATCTAGATGTAAACTTGCAATTCTGAGAAAGTCACAAAATGAGAAAAAAGTCAGAATTGTGAGTTTACGTATATCTCGCAATTCTGACTTTATTTCTCGGAATTGTGACTATTTCCCAGAATTGTGAGTTTATTTCTCTCAATTTTGACTTTATGACTCACAATTGAGAGTTTATATCTCAGAATTCTGAGAAAGAAGTCAGATTTGCGAGATGTAAACTCACAATTGAAAGAAAAAGTGAGAACTGTGAGATAAAAAGTCACAATAACCTTTTTAAATTATTTATTCAGTGGCGGAAACGGGCTTCCATAGTTTAGCAATATTACTAGTTTATTACAAATCCATAGTTTATTACAATATTAATACTGGTAATTTAAGCAGTGGTCGGATGTAGAGCTGAGCGATATACCAGTTTAAACGGTAAACCAAATTGAATTACGCATACGATGTGAAGTTTTTAAAAAACAGCATACAGCTACAAGTGGCTAAGCAACGTAGGCCTACACAGTGTCGTCAGTTGAGAGGAGATCCCTATTAACTACATACACTTATGACTAATGACTGGAAAACTTTTAGAACTATTAATAACACACAACTAATTCTTTAACTGGGCCACTAAACCAACTGTAAATGGCTGTTAACAGACTCCAGAAACACTGAAAACGAATGCATTGAGCAAACTCACTTCACCATGCGGGAATTATTGGAAGAATATCCTAAATGCTGAACTGGGGGTCGGGGTTTATATGAATGTGTCTATGAGGGGAACTGACTGTCTTCAGAAAAGTTTAAATGGTATTTTCTTTTGATCTTACATCCGTATAATGCATATTAAAAGAGAAGTTCACTTCCAGAACAAAAATTTACAGATAATTTACTCACCCCTTGTCATCCAAGATGTTCATGTCTTTCTTTCTTCAGTCAATAAGAAATTATGTTTTTTGAGAAAAACATTTCAGGAATATTCTCCATATAGTGGACTTCAGTGGTTCCCCCAAGTTTGAACTTCCAAAATGCAGTTTAAATGGAGCTTCAAAGGGCTCTAAACGATCCCAGCCGAGGAAGAAGGGTCTTATCTAGCGAAACAATTTTCAAAACAAATTGACAATTTATATACTTTTTAACCTCAAATGCTTGTCTTGTCTCGTCTCTGTTTTCTTCTTAAACGTCAAAATCGTCCTATGTCTCTGTTTTACCTTTTTTTTCTTTTGTAAAGGTTTGCTCTTCTTTGCATGTTCACTTTGTAAACACTGGGTCAGTACTTCTGCAGCAATGTAGGACGATTTTAAAGTTGGGAAGAAAACGAGATGGGAGTTTTTCGACATACCCTAACTGTCTTGAATGTATTGAACCCGAAAAAAAGTTTTTTCAAAACGCAGACTTAGACAAAATAAGCGTTTGAGGTTAAAAAGTATATAAATTGACCGATCTTTTTGCTAGATAAGACCCTTCTTCCTTGGATGGGATCATTTAGAGCCATTTGAAGCTGCATTTAAACTGTATTTTGGAAGTTCAAACTTGGAGGGACAAATGAAGTCCATTATATGGAGATAATTCCTGAATTGTTTTTCTCAAGAAACGTAATTTCTTATCGACTGAAGAAAGAAAGACACGAACGTCTTGGATGACAAGGGGGTGAGTAAATTATCTGTAAATTTTTGTTCTGGAAGTGAACTTCTCTGAACTTCTTTAATGTTTGTTTACAGCATTATTGCCGCCTGCTGTCAGACAGTGAATTTGCATCTCATTAAGTCTGTCTGCTGTTTTTGTTTTGTGCATTTGTTTTCTGTTTTTGCTTTAAATCTTGAAATTATACAACATAATTTACACCAAAAACTGCTCATGTTGTTCTGCAGCTGCTCCATGCATTCTGATTCATATAAAGGCACAGTCAGGGAAAAATCATGACAATCCGTGAAACCACCAGAATCTTAAGAAAAATCGTGGAGCCTCAAATATGTTTCTGAATGGCTGTAGTTGTCAGGTCGTGTGGTGTTTTACACTTTCAGTGTGGAAAGGTGTCATGACGGGTTATGGCACGGCGTTAGCAGAAAAGCTTATCTGATGCTGGACTCATTTTAATGGCTCGTATAAGAGATCTCCAAAGCACATTGTTTAAGAAAGCGCAGCACTGTCCGCCTGCCTGGAGGAGCACAGAGCTGAGTCGTGTTTATGTTGCTCCATGTGGATTGTTAGTCCAGGGGCCTTTAGCACCATTGAAACTCACCGACAGATAAATAAAGTGTCACTCTATTAATGGCGTGACAGAGCAATGTTCCACCTGCGTGTTACTCGTTTCTCCCGCTCCCTCCTGCAAGAGCACAGAGACTTCAGTACTGCAGCTTTTCATTTTAAGCAGTTTTTGTTTGCAGTAAGATGTTATAAAAGTTATAACTTGCATTACTATTATTTGAATAGGTTCATTGAGTGAACGAGTCTTTTTGAATGATTCGTAGGAATCATTTGATTGTAAATTACAGTGTGAAAGAACGAGGATGTTCAAAAACTGCTAACAGAAATGAACATCAGGAACATCAACCGTTTCTAATTAACAACAAATGATTAATCGAAAACTCATGACTGAATTCCCTTTAAATTCTCTTTCAAAAGGAGAATCTTGTCTTGTGTGTGGTTTTAAAAAAAGGTTTGAGCAACACTGCCAGCCTTATGCTTCTAAACACATATATTTTTATGACAGGAGGTTATTAAAGCAGTGCCAGTGTTGATGTGCTCAGTATTAGGACCACATTTTCCTAATTTTGCTCTTGTAATGACGTCTGAGATAAATACCTCTGGAATTCATTTGTGAGAGTTCATTTACCATTGTTTGTGCTTTTGTGCTGTTCTTCAAAAACTGGTTTTGTAGAATAATGACTTTTGTGAGTGGATACTAATTGCTTGTAATTCCAGTGTGACAGAGCCAGAAATAAATCTGTCAGTGCCTGACCAGAGCTTCCTCATTCTCGCAACCAGCGGCTTACTAGGCCCTGTCTACACCTTCACACACACACACTGAAATCAGCAAGAATGATTGGAGGACAAACGCACACGTCTCCCAAAATTGGGGAAAAAAAGGAATTTATTCATTCACAGCAGAAGTTCATTTTTGTAATCATTATTTAAATATATAAATGTCTTTGAAACAAGATCATTTTGCCTTTCAAATAAACTTAAAAAAAATTGGCATAAAAATAAAAAATATTAAAAATATATTTACATATATTTTTTTTTTTCTTATCTCACTGGCATTTATCTTGGATTTTTATTTATTTATTTTTTTTGCATTAGGGAATTACTAGTAGTCGTAGCAGTAGTAATGTAATTTTTAATCTAATACAGTTTACATGCATTTAGAACGATTATTATTTATATTATTATTTTATATTTTAACAGTTATATAGACAGATTTGTGTTCATATATACAAATGCACCATTTATTTTTTTTCTTTACGTTTTAAAATAGGACAAATTATTGATTATTTTGGAAGTTAAGGTAATTAAGATTTATTTCTTGTAATTGTGATTTTTTTTTTTTTTTTCTTCTAGATTTAGGCTTTAAAGAAAAAAAATAGCTTGTAATTCGTTTACACTACCAGTTAAAAGTTTTGGAATTTTTCATGGTTTTTTTTTTTTTTTTTTAAGAATTCTCTTCTGCTTCACCAAGCCTGCATTTATTTAATCCAAAATACAGCAAAAGCACTAATATTGTGAATTATTTTTACTATTTAAAATTATATTTTAAAATGTAAAGTGTGTTTTCAGCATTATTATAGTCTTCAGTGTCACATAATCCTTCAAAAATCATTTGAATATGCCTATATGCTTTTTTTATTATTATTATCATTATCAATATTTTAAACAGTTGAATACATTTTTTTCAGGATTCTTTGATGAATAGAAAGATCCAAAGATCAGCATTTATTTGAAATAAAAAGCTTTTGTAACATTATACACTATTCAGTATAATTTTTGGGAAAGAAATGGAAAATAATACTTTATTTGATATGAAAGATTTCTGTTTCAGATAAATGCTGTTCTTCTGAACTACTTATCTATAAAACCCGAAAAAATCTACTCAGCTGTTTTCAGCATAATAATAAATGTTTTTTTGAGCAGCAAATCAGAATATTAGAATGATTTCTAAAGGATCGTGTGACTGGATTAATAGTGCAAAAAATTCAGCATTTAAATCACATAAATAAATAACATTTTAAAATATATTAAAATAGAAAACACTTATTTTAAACAGTACAAATATTTCAAAATGTTCAAAACTGTTTATGCTGTACTTAGGATCAAATAAATGCAGGCTTGGTGAGCAGAAAAGACTTCTTTACAAAACATTAAAAATCTTGACTGGTAGTGTGTGTTATTTAATTACTGATTGTTTACTTGTCTTCGGTAAGCTTGAGCTCTTTTTATTTGTATTAGTTAAGCTAGTATTGTATAGAATGCATAATTCTGAAATTTCAGTGTCATCTACGAATTTTAACAACCTATTGTAACAACTGTATTGTGATCATAAAATTACACGAGTCATATCGTGATATACTATTTTTGTCATATCTGCAGCCGCTAACTAGAAGCCACAATATCTTATGCAATGTTGCTTCTCAAGTAAATTATCTTTCAAGTGGGAAAACCTGGGCCGACGAGCAGGCTGAAAATAAGTGTCATATTTTTGGCATCAGTGTCTTTGCTCCGTGTGATTTGTACTGTGTAGTTTAGGTGCGCCCTTTTACTTTCTGCCTAGTGTTTTCCTGCGGGGGCTTTTGAGAAGTCATAACTTTGGCAGGCTGAAATGAAACTTGGTATTGCAACCACAAGCGCTTTGTCGAAGGTCTTCCTCAGAACGAGACGCCACCCCTTGCTGCTACCAGTCTCGTTCAGATGGAAATGATAAATGCAGTTTTAACTCAGCAGACAGACAGAGGGAAAGAGAGGGAGACGAGAGGGGAATTACGGGACGGCATAGAGTTTTGGAGAGAAAAAGAGCAGTCACACGAAGAACTGTTTAGAAACTTTGTTCCGTATAAGGAGTTTTATTCCCTCGTTTGCTTAAGTTTACTCAGCTCCCTGGTAAACTACTCTCTGCACAAATTTACAGACAGCATGAGAGATCAGCGTCAGGAGCGAAATAAACAGACACCTCCTGTTAGCCACGCAGCCATGTGTGTTTGGCTATCGGTTCTTCTCAAAAGTCGTTTATGATGGTGGAGCAGAATAAAATAGCTGTTTTTCCAATGCTATAATAATAATAACCTTTCATATATCTATATGTGCTGATTCTGAAAAAACTTTTTTTCTCTCTTTCACAGGTTTATGAAAAATGGTGGTTCTGTCGTCGACGCAGTAACGTGGCAACAGTAGGTATTTTACCTTTTTTAAATTATAACCTTTTATTATTCCCTATTGTTTATGGAAACTTTGAGATCATCTTTCTAAACACGTAATACAACATTGCTGTGGTATGAAACAAAACAGAATGCAAATACAAAAGTGTCCGTTGTTCTCAACTGGTGGGTCACGACCCATAAATGAGTCGCAGGACTGTTCTGATACAGCAGGGGGAAAACAATGCAAAAGTAAAAATATTAAAAATGCAACAAGCCTTATATTCGTGTATAGTTAAGAGAGGAAAACAAATAGGCCTAGCCACTTAGTTACTATGTTGTATACAGTTACAAAATGATTTGTCATTGTTGGGCACTAATAGTTCTATTAATACATTTCAGTGTTGGATTTTAAATACAATAAACTATTTTGGTACTGAACTGGGTTGTTTCCTGATGTCTTGAAGCAACCAAAAATAATTGTGACTTTTTATTTCACAGTTTTGCCCTTTTTCTCACAATTCTGACTTTTACCTCTCAGAATTGTGTGATCTAAACTTACAGTTGTGAGTTATAAAGTCACAATTGCGAGATATAACCTTGCAGTTGCAAGATGTGAGTTTACTTCTCACAATTCTAAATTTTTTCTCACAATTTTGACTTGTTTTCTAAGAATTGAGAGATATAAACTCACAATTGCGAGTTATAAAGTCCAGTTGTGAGAAAAGACAATTTTCTTGCAATTGTGAGTTTATATCCTTCAATTCTAATTTTTTCTCACAATTCTGACTTTTTTTCTTGCAACTGTGAGTTTAAATCTTGTGATTCTAACTTTTATCTGGTAATTCTGACGTCTTTTCTCAGATTTGTGAGATATAAAATCACAATTGCAAGTTAAAAAGTCCGTTTCTGATGAACAGAGTCTGTTTTCTCACAATTGTGAGTTTATATCTTGAGATTCTAACTTTTTTTTCCTCACAATTCTGACTTTTTTTTTCACACCTGTGAGTTTATTTCTTGCAATTCTGACGTCTTTTCTCAGAATTGTGAGATGTAAACTCACAATTGCAAGTTATAAAGTCCAGTTCTGAGGAAGAAAGACAATTTTCTCGCAATTGTGAGTTTATATCCTTCAATTCTAATTTTTTTCTCACAATTCTGACTTTTTTTCTTGCAATTGTGAGTTTAAATCTTGTGATTCTAACTTTTTTTCTTGCAATTCTGACTTCTTTTCTCAGAATTGTGAGATATAAACTCACAACTGCAAGTTATAAAGTCCGTTTCTGAGGACAAATGACAATTTTCTCACAATTGCTTACAATTCTAACTTTTTTTCTCACAATTTTGACTTCTTTTCTAAGAATTGAGAGATATAAACTCACAATTGTGAGTTATAAAGTCTAATTGTGAGAAAAGACAATTTTCTCAAAATTGCAAGTTTATATCTCTAATTGTATATTTTTTTTATTGCGATTCTAACTTTTATCTGGCAATTCTGACGTCTTTTCTCAGATTTGTGAGATATAAAATCACAATTGCAAGTTAAAAAGTCCAATTCTGATGAACAGAGTCTGTTTTCTCACAATTGTGAGTTTATATCTTGAGATTCTAACTTTTTTTTTCCTCACAATTCTGACTTTTTTTTTCACACCTGTGAGTTTATTTCTTGCAATTCTGACGTCTTTTCTCAGAATTGTGAGTTATAAACTCACAATTGCAAGTTATAAAGTCCAGTTCTGAGGAAAAAAGACAATTTTCTTGCAATTGTGAGTTTATATCCTTCAATTCTAATTTTTTTCTCACAATTCTGACTTTTTTTCTTGCAGCTGTGAGTTTAAATCTTGTGATTCTAACTTTTTTTCTTGCAATTCTGACTTCTTTTCTCAGAATTGTGAGATATAAACTCACAACTGCAAGTTATAAAGTCCGTTTCTGAGGACAAATGACAATTTTCTCACAATTGCTTACAATTCTAACTTTTTTCTCACAATTTTGACTTCTTTTCTAAGAATTGAGAGATATAAACTCACAATTGTGAGTTATAAAGTCTAATTGTGAGAAAAGACAATTTTCTCAAAATTGCAAGTTTATATCTCTAATTGTATATTTTTTTTGTTGCGATTCTAACTTTTATCTGGCAATTCTGACGTCTTTTCTCAGATTTGTGAGATATAAAATCACAATTGCAAGTTAAAAAGTCCAATTCTGATGAACAGAGTCTGTTTTCTCACAATTGTGAGTTTATATCTTGAGATTCTAACTTTTTTTTCCTCACAATTCTGACTTTTTTTTTCACACCTGTGAGTTTATTTCTTGCAATTCTGACGTCTTTTCTCAGAATTGTGAGATGTAAACTCACAATTGCAAGTTATAAAGTCCAGTTCTGAGGAAGAAAGACAATTTTCTCGCAATTGTGAGTTTATATCCTTCAATTCTAATTTTTTTCTCACAATTCTGACTTTTTTTCTTGCAATTGTGAGTTTAAATCTTGTGATTCTAACTTTTTTTCTTGCAATTCTGACTTCTTTTCTCAGAATTGTGAGATATAAACTCACAACTGCAAGTTATAAAGTCCGTTTCTGAGGACAAATGACAATTTTCTCACAATTGCTTACAATTCTAACTTTTTTCTCACAATTTTGACTTCTTTTCTAAGAATTGAGAGATATAAACTCACAATTGTGAGTTATAAAGTCTAATTGTGAGAAAAGACAATTTTCTCAAAATTGCAAGTTTATATCTCTAATTGTATATTTTTTTTATTGCGATTCTAACTTTTATCTGGCAATTCTGACGTCTTTTCTCAGATTTGTGAGATATAAAATCACAATTGCAAGTTAAAAAGTCCAATTCTGATGAACAGAGTCTGTTTTCTCACAATTGTGAGTTTATATCTTGAGATTCTAACTTTTTTTTCCTCACAATTCTGACTTTTTTTTTCACACCTGTGAGTTTATTTCTTGCAATTCTGACGTCTTTTCTTAGAATTGTGAGTTATAAACTCACAATTGCAAGTTATAAAGTCCAGTTCTGAGGAAAAAAGACAATTTTCTCGCAATTGTGAGTTTATATTCTTCAATTCTAATTTTTTTTCTCACAATTCTGACTTTTTTTCTTGCAACTGTGAGTTTAAATCTTGTGATTCTAACTTTTTTCTTGCAATTCTGACTTCTTTTCTCAGAATTGTGAGATATAAACTCACAACTGCAAGTTATAAAGTCCATTTCTGAGGACAAATGACAATTTTCTCATAATTGCTTACAATTCGAACTTTTTCTTGCGATTCTGGCTTTTTTCTTGCAATTGAAAGTTTATATCTTGTGATTCTAACTTTTTCTTGCAATTCTGACTTCTTTTCTCAGAATTGTTAGATATAAACTTACAATTGCAATTATGAAGTCCAATTCTGAGGGAAAAAAAGACTATTTTCTCACAATTGCGAGCTTATATCTTGCAATTCTAACTTTTTTCTCACAGTTATGACTTTTTTTCTTGCAACTGTGAGTTTAAATCTTGTGATTCTTTTTTCTTGCAATTCTGACTTCTTTTCTCAGAATTGTGAGATATAAATGTACAATTGCGATTATAAAGTCAAATTCTGAGGGAAAAAAGACTATTTTTTTTACAATTAGCAGATTATATTCTGCGATTCTAACTTTTTTTCTCACAATTCTGACTTTATAACATGCAGTTAGCGACTTTACGCAGTTCTGACCTTATAACTCACAATTACGAGTTTATATCTCACAATTCTAAGAAAAAAGCCAGAACTGTGAGATGTTACATTGCAATTGGGAGAAAAAAGTTAGAACTGTGAGAATTGTTATTTTTTATTCACTGGTTAAAACAGGCATCCATAGGTTTAGGTCCATCATCTGTGATTGCATTTTGATATTGTTAATTTCATAATTTGTTATGGACAATAGTTTTTACTAGTCATGGTTTGGCATATTGTCCAGGACAATTAGCTTGTTGATATTTGGCCATTTTGAGATTATTGGCATCAAGGTGGTGTAATTTTCACAATTGGCTGCATTTTCTGTTTTTGAGTATTATGACACCTTTTCTGCTTGCAAATATTTATTAATGGATGTTCAAAAGTAATATTGAATGTTTTACATGAACACTGTGTAAAATGCTCACTGTGTTATATATTAGTCACTGGCTGTTCTGCTCTCTAGACATCAGCAATGGTAATACAAAAAGTCTGTCGTTCTACTCTGTTGTTTATTAAACGTAAAGTCTGCTGTTCCCCACCTCCGCCTTAATTTCTAACACCTGTGAGGTGGGATAATGTGCTGGAAGGTAAATTTACACTCCCAGCAAACACATGCAGGCCTCTAATTTGAGCCTTTTTTCCTAATCGGGTTAAGTACCATTACTGAGAAGCGTTGTAAAAGACGTCAACAGTTGGTGTGTGTTCAGTAATACTTCTAACTAACAAAACAATTAACATTCCATTCATACTTTCAAGCAAAACATTTCTATTTGAACTAGTCATATCATGTTTTTTGATTGTATCGCATTTGTATATAAAAAGAATTATACATATGTGTGCATGTATGTAAAATATTGCCATTCAAAAAAGGGGTTAGTTTTTTTTATGCATGCATTTTTGGTTCCTCATGCTCATCAGGGTTGCGCAAAATACAAAAGCTGTAAAATACAGTAAAACTGAATTTTCTGAAATGTTATTAAAAAATTCAGAATTTAATACTTTTTCTTTTTTAATGTATTTTAAAATGTCATTTATTCCTGTGATGGCAAAGCTGAATTTTCAGCAGCCATTACTCATGACCCTTTAGAAATCATTTTTAATATGCTGATTTGTGCTGAAGAATATTTTATTATTAATATCAATATTAAACACAATTGTGTGGCTTAATGTGTTTATGGATCTAGAAATAGAAATGTTTTTTAACATTATGAATGTCTTTGTGGTCACATTTTATTTAATGCACCTTTGTTAAATTAAAGTATTATTAAAAAAAAAAAAAAAAGAAAAGAAATTTCACTGCCCCTTAAATTTTAAACAATAACATATGCATATATACATAAACATAAATACTTCACATTTAAGCACAATATACAGTATAAGTAATATGGTAGTTTTTCTAAGTGTTCTAAGGTTTCTAAGGATCAGTTACGTTTCACTTGTGACAGAACAGTAAAGATTCTTTTCAGGGATTAGAGCAGCTGTTTTCCTAAGGCTACAGGTATTCATCTCTAAATAACTGCTTATTTCAAACCCCTCTATCCTATTAACTTCTTATGGAGGGGAGGGAGAATTGAGCTGTTGTGTCTGTCCATCAGAGACTGAAATGGGTTTGATTTAAAAATGTTTGTGGAGTTTAAGCGAACGGGCATCTCTTGTCTTTTTTTTTAGTTCGCCGTTGACTATTTTGAACTTCGCGTTTTATGTTGTTGTCATGTCTTTGTTCTCTAGCCCAACTCTGATTGTATCCAAGTGTGTCCTCATTAGTTCTAGAGTATTTCTGCTGCCTTAATTAGTCATATGTGGGTTTTTCTAACATTATTTCTTTGACTATAAAACCAGCCCATTCCCAGTGCTTGGAAATTTGCAATGCTACGGTGAACTGGGCAGGTGTGCATTGACAACACAGCGGTCTTCTGGGAACCAAACTGAAGAGGATAAATGATCACGATGCAGTGATTCACTTTGTTTTGCGTTATTATCAGTCACTGTTTTTTATGCACCTGGCAGGTTTTGCACCAAATAATAATGCAGTGTCTAATTTGTGCATTGTATTTGCATAAAAATTAATGTTTAGCATTAACTATGTACTGTTAGCCCTGTTGGGTGTTGCCATGTTCATTTATTCACCTGCATTTCAAAAAACTCGGGACAAAAATAAGTTTGCCGTGAAGCAAGACCTTCACAATAAAAGCCAACTAAAAGCAAAATGAGCAATAATCAAACTATGTTAAAGATTTCCAGATCGTTAAAATAGAGATGTGTGTTTTACATGAACAAATTGCATTTCGAAGTCTAGCCCTAATTTCCAGTTTGACGCATTAGACCAGAAAATGAGGTAATGCCAGATATCAGGTCATTAATTTAAGGAAAGGAAGTTGTTATCGGCGTTAACAGTGAGCTATGTGTGTACTTCTGTGGAACTTTCCCTGGTTTATTTTCACTGATTATAGCAGATACAGCTCTGGATGTTGCATGAAATGCATTTTTTTTTTTTTTGTCTGAGAGTCTGTACAGCTGGATCTTCGGCTGGCTCTGATGGTTCGGTGACAGAGTGTGAGAGAGTTTTTTGAACCAGCTGACGAAACTGTTGCTTGCTCATTTGGTTTTCTGTGAAGTATTGAATGTTGAAACTGAACGATGATCAAGGACAAAGTTATATCTAGTTGTCTGAATTGTGAATGATTTGAATTAGTTTTGGAAACGTAAGTTAGAATTGTGTTAAATGATAAATAAGCACAGTCTGGGTTAAAGTGTGTTTTCTAAATGTATAGCTGTGACTTTGTTCAAATATTTTGCAAATTAAATACTTAAAAAAAAAATTCATTAAATAAGTTAAAGTTACAACACATAATTTAAGTATTTTCTCAAGAAATGCTACTTTTTTTGTAAAATGTAACATTCATTTTTAAATGTTGAATTTTCTTTACAAAAGTAATGTGAACAGCTTTTGCATTAACTAACTAACAAACAAAATTACTTGTGTATTATTTTGTATTACTACAAAATTGCAGACAAAAGTACACTAATAAAAAAGTACATTAATATATTTTTTCTAAATTTCTATTTTCTAAATTTTTCTATTTTATCTTTTTTACTTTAAAATTTAACACTTTAATTAGCAACGTGATAAAGAAGCTTTAAAGCTGGACGAAGAAGTTTTAAACTAAGTTACAAACTTTTGGGAGTTTGGAGTTTGGATGGGAGTTTAAATTAGAATTTTGACATTTGAAAAGTTTTGGCTCATCTGAACATTCTGTCGGTGTAAGTTTATGAGATTTTTATGATTTTTATTCTTCTTCTGGGAGTTTAAATATGAATTTTGACAGTTGGAGTTTGAATAGTCTTGGCTCAAATGAACATTCCGTCAATGTAAGTCTATGGAATTTTTATGATTTTAAACCTTTTTCTGGGAGATTAAATATGAATTTTGACAGTTACAGTTTCAATAGTCTTGGCTCATCTGAACATTCTGTCGGTGTAAGTTTATGAGATTTTTATGATTTTTAACCTCTTCTGGGAGTTTAAATTTGAATTTTGACAGTTGGAGTTTGAATAGTCTTGGCACATCTGAGCATTCTGTCAATGTAAGTCTGGGATTTTTAGGATCTTTAATCTTCTGGGAATTTAATTTGAATTTTGAAGGTTGGAGTTTAAAAATTCTTGGCTCATCTGAACATTCCGTTAATGTAAGTCTATGATTTTTAATCTTCAGTTTTATGAAAACTGTAAATCAGATCATTTAGAAAAGATATAGCACACTATAAATCGAAACAGAATGAAGATCTGGAGATTAGTTAGGAGTTAGAGTCTTAATAACGGGGACCATTTTAACATTAAAAATGTCATTAAATTATATATATTTTTTATTTTTCTGTGCAGTTTTGTAAAGAAAATTACACAAGCAAATAAAAAAATATATTTTAATTTAACTTGTATGTATGTATTCGTTTGTATGTTTGTTTTTGCTATTTTTTATGCATTGTTGAGCCCTGAAAACGCTTGTCTGGACATGAGATACTGTTGTGTGTTTTATAACCGTAGAACCGGGCTCGAGTCTGACCTGAGCAGTCACTGCCGGCTGCTGCAGACAGACAGGGCGAGTTCCAGGTCAGCTAGAGTTTTTCCTTTGTGATATCATGAGAAATCACAGATGCAATGTTCAGAGAGCTTCAGCAAAATCTCGTTCTTCAGATGGGCTGTCGCTTTTATAACCTCTCACTCAGAAAGCGCTTCACTCAACACTGCATTGCAATATGGCGAACCTTAATAATCAGAAACAAGCTCATTAGCGGCTTTCTTTTATCTCCCGGCACAATGATGGCTGGATGTGCTTTCAATGACTTTAATTAGTTCCATGCTGAGTGGCTTTGAATTATTCAGTAATGAGAAGTGTTTTATCAAGTGCATGCAATAGCTGCGGTCATTAAAAGTTATAAGGACATAAACAAGTTTGCTTTTCTCCCTCAATTAGATGGCCCCCCTGCGTCGGCGGAGAGAGGGTGGCCTAAACAGACTCATTAATCTAGAGGTCAACCCTGATTAAAGGAAACGGAAGTAGGAAAGGGTGTCAGAGAGGAAGATTTCATTAAAACACCACCTACTTAGTCAAACTCAAGCCATATGCGCTCACACGTCCTGATGCGCAATTATCATTTTACCGTAAAGGAGGATTCCAGGAATAAGAGCCCTCACAAGTTATTTAAACAGCTCTTGTGGCTCTTGTATACTGTAAAAGTGATTTTTCAAAGATTATTGAAATGCGTTGTACAAGAAAATACGGTTTCAGTCTTGTGTTTGGTTTAATGTGTTACCTGCCTTTTGCTGTGAAATTTACTAGCAATTTCTGAGTGAAAATTGTTTCTGCGCCTATTTTTTTTCCCAGTGTTATTGTAATTATTCATTTTAATGGTTAACTCTATATTTACAGAGTATAATGTAATTTTTCCTGCTCTGTCTCAATAGAAAAAAAAAACATTAAAAACATTAAATTAGGAAAACTGGCATCTCATCAGCATCATGTTATTTCATAGTTTTTTTTTTTTAATTATCTAAATTGTTTTTTAATAAAAAAAATAAATGAAGCATGTGTAGTCTGTAGTTTGCTTCAGTTTAGATTTTAATATAGAATATTTAAAGAATATTTTACATTTTAGATTTTTAATATATTTAAAAAATGTAATTTATTCCTGTGGCAAAGCTAAATTTTCAGCATTATTACTCCATTCTTCAGTGTCACATGATCCTAAATAAATCATTCTAATATGCTAATGTAATTGATTATTATCAATGTTGAAAATAGTCAACTTTATACCATTAGAGTATGACAGCAACATGAGGAAACATCTGAAACAATGTTGATATGAAAACAAAACATTAAAATTCAATTAAGATTCCTGTGCTATGAAAGAAAAGCCTCTGAGCAATAAAACCTTTATCTAATTTACTCTTTATCTCTTACATTAGGAGTCTCTGTCTTCCGTGAAACAGATGCGCTTTTCTTTCACTCGTCTTCCAGACGTCTCTTTCGTTTTGAATGCTAATTTCAGAAGTCTGTTTTTGAGAATGTACCTTACAAGCAGAATCTAAAACACTACAAATGGAGACACATTAGCTAAATATAATACTAGGGAGGTTGAGAGTTGTTCATTGCTGTTTGAGGTCCAAAGATAATGAAGATTTGTTGCCTCTAGAGTTGTGGAGCTTTAATCCCTTGGAGACTATAAATTTTGAGGGTCAGTGTCCACAGAGAACCACTTTTCCTTCAGATACGTCAAGATCTTCAGACATATTGCCTGAAAATGGTGCAGTTCATTGAGGCCCTCTTTTCACACCCTCCTCCAGATGGCCGGCCCACAGCTACTTCATCCCGAACTCCTCCTCTCTCTCTCTCTCTCTCTCTCTCTCTCTTTCCCACTAACTCACTTACTTGCTCACTGCAGCAGCTCTTTGACCAGAAAGAGCTCTGTCTCTTGTCACCGCTGTCTGCTTTTACATCTTAATGTAATTCATGGGCTCAATCTGTTAGTTATTTTGTATATAAACCTGCAGAATGGCCTTAATGCCTTTAATTCATATTTTGAACTTTGCTCACTGAACTGGGAAAATGTGGATTGTGTTATTTTATATTGTACTGGCAACATTAAGATTGATAGCGTTGCCATTTTGCCATTTGTTTTATTTGATGTTTTTCCAGTTACAGGAGGTTTTTTTTTTTTTTTCGGAGGGAAAATATTTTGATATTGAAATAATTCTTAGGTGAAAATGTCGTAATCAGTTGTGTATGTTGAGAAAAGAAAATCTATACGTTTATATATGCGTTATATATAGTATGTACACACAATACAGTTTATATCACCGTATATATTGTAGGGGAACTTACCGTTAACCAATTAATAGGTTTTTACTGTAGCATTTTTATAGTCTTTTACCATTAAAATCACTTATTTTTTACAGTGTATACACTGTTCAGAAGTTTACATACGCTTGATTCTTAAAAATGTGTTGTTACCTGAATGATCCTGTGTTTTTATTTATTTAATTTAATTTATTTGTTTTTTTTTGTGAAAATTGTTTATGAGTCCCTTGTTTGTCCTGAAGAGTTAAACTGCTGTTCTTCAGAAAAATCCTTCAGGTCCCACAAATTATTTGGTTTTCCAGCATTGTGGTGTATTTGAACCCTTTTCCAACAATGGAGATCCATCTTTTCACACTTCAGAACTGTAGGAATCATATTCAGCTATTACAGAAGGTTCAAACGCTCACTGATGCTTCAAAAGAAAACACAATGCATTTAGAGACGGGGGGTGAAAACTTTTTGAATTTGAAGATCAGGGTAAATGTAACTTATTTTGCCTTCTGGAAAACATGTAAGTATCTTCTGTAGCTTCTGAAAGGCAGTATTAAATGAAAAAATATGATATTTAGGCAAAATAAGAAAAATGTACACATCTTCATTCTGTTCAAAAGTTTACACCCCCAGTTCGTAATGCATCATTTTTCTTTCATCAGTGAGCATTTGAACCTTTTATAATAGTTGCATATGAGTCCCTCAGTTGTCCTCAATGTGAAAAGATGGATCCCAAAATCATACAGTCATTGTCGGAAAGGATTCAAATACACAAAAATTCTGAAAACCCAAAGAATTTGTGGAACCTGAAGGATTTTTTTGAAGAACAGCAGGCAGTTTAACTGTTCAGGACAAACAAGTGACTCAACTATCACTAAAAAAAAGCTGTGGATCATTCAGGCAACAACACAGCTTTAAGAATCAAGTGTATGTAAACTTTTGAACGGGGTGATTTTTATAAATCCAGCTATTATTTTCTCTTGTGGACTATATTTAAATATCTTTTATGTGAAATATCTTATTATTCATTTAAATAAAAAATAAAGCATTTTTATGAACAGTAGTGTATTTATAAAATACATTTTGAATAATATATAATATGTAATATTTATATATAATATATAATATTTCATTAAATCATATTACAATAAAATAAGTTTTAAATTGTTGTAGTATTTAACAAAATTTCTGGTTTTACTGCATTTTACTGCATAAAGATTTTATGAACAGTAGTGTATATATTAATACTATATATGAATATATATAACTTAATATTTGCATATAATTATAAATTATTATACATATATTTTTAATTGAATTGAATATATAATATTTCGTAGCTCACAAAGATGTTCTCTTATATGTGCAGTTACTACTTTGACAGGCGGGTGACCAAAGTGGAAGACTTCTTGAAGACGAGACTTCTAGACACCCTGTCTGAGCAGATTACCAAGGTGTTAAAGGTAAGGTTTGTTTTAAAAAGATGCTCAGCCTTGAGATCTTTTGTTTTTAAATGCGTAGGTTGGAGATGTGCTAATATGCGTTAAGGTTGTTGTTGTGAGAGTGTGTAAGTCCCTCCGGTGCTCATTAACTGTGCTTATCTCAAGGGCTCCGGGTTTGTCCTCAGCTGCACCATCCAAACAAGCTGTTGCCGGTCTGATAGGTGGCCTACCGTTAAGGGAGCGTGGGTCAGGGCGCAGTAAAGGAGGAAAGCGTTTGATTGGGTTTACAATTTTCAAGTTCCCCCCTCAGCCTCGTGATGTCTCAGCTGCTCTGGGAACAGTCCCCTTTTGGTCTAATAAGCAGTACCAGGTTTCACAACATTTAAGACTTCCCTCAGGAGGCCCAATCTATAAATACACAGCTCTCCTGTTTTATGTATCTCTAACTCACACATCTGGTCTAGTGTTCCCCTAAAAGTGAAAGAGAGGGAAAACTGACCTTCCCCACAAATATCAAACAAAAGACGCCAAAGTTTTGTTCACTCCCAAACCCAGTGGGATGGTGATTAGAGCCTATTACATGTGTAACGTCAGACGAACAAGTGCTTATTCCACTTCTGAACTTCAAATCCAAAGGTCATTTAATATAAAATCAGTAATAAAAGTTGGAATTCATAGAGTGGATCTGCAGGTGTTTTCCGATGGTTTGGCGACACGTGTACCCTCCCGCTGTCTGTGACAGTTTATAGATTTATTTTGAGAGGAGATTTAAGCTTGATCGTTGATGTCATTCGCTACAGCAGATCCTGAGGTTCACAGTGTGTCTGAATCAGAAGTGGAGAGTATGAGAGGCTTTCTTTGGCTTATTATGGAATATGCTTAATACCCAACATGTGTTCTATTATAACCAGACTCTGACCCTGCAGCTGGACGGCAAGCGAGCGGTTGTGTATTGTGCTGCAGAGTTGGGATCTCATCTCAAATCATGCCCACGGACTGTTCGTGGACAGTCTGATTTATACTGAGCACAAAAACAGGAGTCAGGATGCAGATTTTTATCAGTCAGCTGCAAGTTGTGTTTGTGTACCTGGCTTTTAAAAGATAACCAACATTTGTTATTCATTTTTGATTAAATTTATTTATTTGTTCATTATTTTTAGCTACACTAACATTCAAAATATCAGGGTAAGTATTTTTGAAAGAAGTCTTTTGTTTAGACCAAGGATGCATTAATTTGATTGGTAACACTTTACTATAAAGTGTCATTTGTTAACATTAGTTAATGTATTAACTAACATAATTGAACATTGAACAATACATTTATTACACTAATGCTAGTGAATAACATTTTTTTTTTGTTAGTTCATGTTAGTTCACAGTGCATTAACTAATGTTAACAAATGCATTAATGTTAATGTTAATAATGCATTAGTAAATGCTAAAATTAACATTAAGAATAATAAATGCTGTAGATTCTAAATTCACGTTAGCTAAAATGTTAACATCAACCTTATCGTAAAGTGTTACCATTTGAGCAGAAATACAATAAAAACTTTAATAATTGTTAATGTTATCACAATTTAAAAAGAAGTATTTTCTATATTTTATAAAATATAATTAATTCCTGTAATGGCAAAACAGTCAATGTTCAATGTTATGTGATTCTTCAGAAATCATTCACATATGCTAATTTGCTGCTTGAGAAACATTTCTCATTGTTAACGATAGTGAAAGCAGTTGAGCTGCTTAATATTTTTGTTTTTCCAGTTTTTCAAGATTCTTTGATTACTCGAAAATTTGAAAAAGTTTGAAAAGAACAGCATTTAGTTGAAATAATTTAGCATAGTAAATGTCTTTGCTGTCACTTTTGATCAATTTAATGCATACTTGATGAATAAAAGCATTCTTTTCTTTTAAAAACATGTTTGAACAGTACTGTATTTTGGATTTCACATTACCAGCTTAAAAAATTAAATTAAATTAAATTATACTGGTTGATCACTGTAAAAATCAGTCAAATTATCTCATTTTGTTTCTCAAGTGAACCAGACTAGTCAAAAATCTTGGTTATGCAAGAATAAATCCTGCCCAACTGTCCATCACTCAGTTATTGATAATTTGTCTCATCTGATAAAGCTTCGTCTTTGTTTTTTGTTTTTTCAGATTGTTCATACTCATGCTCCAGAGAAGCATGTGTGGCTGGGTGGAGTTGGTCCGGCTTGGGCAGGGGGCACCAATAATTTATCTGACACATTTGCTGCTGGTTTTCTGTAAGTAAAGTATCCTCAAATAGTATATATTTGCAATCAACTATTTTTATTATCATTTAACCAGTTTATTTATATCTCTAGTTAATCATTGTGATCACTATATGTGACCCTGGACCACAAAACCAGTCATAAAAGTCAGTTGTTTGAAAATTAAGATTTTTACATCATCTAAAAGCTGAATAAATAAGCTTTCCATTGATGTATGGTTATGATAGGACAATATTTGGTCAAGATACAACTATTTGAAAATCTGGAATCTGAGGGTGAAAAAAATCTAAATATTAAGAAAATCACCTTTAAAGTTGTTCTTAGTTCTTAGCAATGCATATTACTAATCAAAAATTAAGTTTTGATATATTTATGGTAGGAAATGTACAAAATATCTTCATGAAACATGATCTTCAATAATATCCTAATGATTTTGGACAGAAAAGAAAAACCCATGCAATGTATTGTTAGCTAATGCTACAAATATACCCATGCTACTTAAGACTGGTTTTGTGGTCCAGTGAGTATATATGAGAGCATCTTCATTCTGGATTTCAACTAATTCTGATTGAGCTAACCTAAATGTTCATGTCTAAACATAAAGATGCATGATCTTTAACAGTCTGCAAAAGCATCAACCACTCAGTTGCTGTTAAGATGAGCTGTTTTACAAAAACACTTGCAATATAACAGTGAATATAAGTTGGTGAAAAATACCTCTCAGCTGCATTGAACAGTACAATTTCTGTCTAAGCACTTATCCAGGCCTCACGAAACTCAGTCCAACTCACGTAAATGACGTAGTTTTATGGCCTTCTTTCAGTAATTTAATACAAAGTGCTTACTTACCTTGAACAACCTGCATTGTACTCGTTTTCCACTGCACTTCAAGACAGTGTTTTCCAAATGTGTTTTTCAACAGAAATAGCTTTTTAAATACTGAAAGGAGATGTAACTGATTATAGGAATAGGTCACCCAAAACTGAAAATTCTGTCCTTAATTATTCACCCCCATGTCGTTTCATACCCGTAAGACCTGCGTTCATCTTTAGAACACAAATTAAGACATTTTTGATGAAATCTGGGAGCTTTCTGAAGCTGCGTCACACTAGCAGCGACTTCTGTTGCCAGGGGCTGGCGATGAGGTTGCTAGTGGGCTTTCTCACTACTGGTTGCCTTGACAGTGAATCAGGTTTCTTGCCTACTTTTTTCCACTGAGTATGTTTTTCTACGGCTGAGAGGAGAACGATCACATGAGCTCTACCGTCTTCTTTCTTATTGGCTGTCGCTACCGAAAGTCGCACTTCATTTATTCAGTATGTTCTCTTCCATGTCAGTCACAATAGTGTTGTCTTTGACACGTGTTTACAAAAGTACATTCCTTTGCTTATAAACAAGTTGCATTGCATCCAAGTTCTACATCAGAACACTGGCTCCTGCGTCAGCAGCACCACACGTGTGCGTTGTGGTACTTGTGTGACTTAGTGTTGCACGATATACCGGTACTAAAACTGTATTACAATACCCTGCTTTTAAAAAGTGTACAGATCTGCATTTTACTAGTACCAGTACTTTCAGATGCATTTTGATAAGAGCCATATTTCCTGAATAAAGCACTTTATTTAGGGCCCTATTATTACAGTGAAGCGCAAAACACGGACAGAATCGAGTCACAAAAATGGAATGTGACTATTTAAATATGAATCCTGCATGTTCTTAGTCTCTATATGAATGAATAGCGCAGACGCATGGTGACAATCGCAGTGTTTTCAGCCTCTGCCGCTTCAATATATAAGTTACATAAACACATAAATATGATCTCTAGAACTGCTCTGAGAGTCACTTCATGAGCATTTTACCATTACTTTTGGGAAAACCATCGTCATATCATGAACAAACAGAAACGTAAAGGTTTTCACAGCAACCCGTCAAAATAATAATAAGTTTGATTTAACTTGACAGAAATATTACTCAGTATAATGATACTGCTAATACTATGAATAAAAATATCATTTAAGCATTTAAGGAATATTTACCAGAAAAATTATTTACCAGAATTTATTTACCAGAAAATTGTAAATACACAACAAAGTATTTCTACTTTTTTCAAAGAAAAAACAATTAATGGAAAATAGGGCCTTAAAATGTAATTCTTGTTCAACTTTAATAATTCACGGTTAAATTGTGTACGTTTCATGGTTTCAATTAATTAGACGTACTTTTGGTTTAATATTTTTAATGTAGCCATTAAAATAGAGTCTAAAATGGAAAAAACGTTATCCAGAAAAATTTAAACGAAAACAAACAGAATTTGGAAAAAGTAAAATGGAATTTGGGAAAAATAAAACAGATTTCATAGGGCCCTATTTATTTCATTGGTGTCATTGTTTTATTGTATTTGTCCTTTAGTTTGTTACCTGCTTCTATGTTCTTATTATTAATAACAAAGATAAAATAACAAAAATGACTATATAATCATTTAAATTGTTATTATGAAATAAAATGACTATATCATGAAATAAGATTTGGAACTTACTAATGTAGCAAAGATCTCTGCATACTTGGTAGTTGCTCACCATAGTCCTGTGTAGTGGCATATAACCTATAACCTCCATTTGGATCATCCATTATTCAGTTACTTTTCCTGTTGTTTTTGTCGTAGTATCGGTTCAGTATCGAGATGTTTTAGTCAGGTATCGTGTTGTAACATTATGGTATCGTGACAACGCTATTGTGACTGACACAGAAGAGAAGAAATTGTGGAATAAAGTTGTTATTTTTGTTTTATTTGCCACAAAAAGCATTCTCGTAGCTTCATCAAATTACAGTTGAACCACTGATGTCACATGGACTATTTTAACAAAGTCCTTACTACATTTCTGGGCCTTCAATGTGGTTGTTGTTTTGCTGTCTATGCAAGGTCAAAAAGCTCTCGGATTTTATCAAAAATATCCTAATTTGTGTTCCGTAGATGAACGAAGGTCTCGCAGGTTTGGAACGATATAAGGGTGAGAAATTAATGACAGAATAAAATTTTTTGGGTGAATAACCCCTGTGTAAAAATGCAAAAACCAGACATATCATTAAATTCTGTTGTTTTCCTAATGTTTTCATTTGTTTCAGATGGCTCAACACTCTCGGTATCGCTGCAGCTCATGGGATTGATGTTGTTCTCCGACATTCTTTTTTTGATTATGGATACAACCACCTCGTCGACCAGCACTTCAACCCTTTACCTGTAAGTTTAAGCACATAAACAGACCCCAAATCAAAAGCAGTCAAAGCTATTTAACACTCAGACATTACCTGCAGACGGATTCAAGTCATGTACCACACGCACTAAAGGTTACGCAAATTAACACCATACGCAGTGATCTGTGTGGTATGCTCGTTACCCTATTGTTAAACCACCTAAAACGTATCGGCAAAAATGACCTGGGCGTAGTTTTTCCCATCGTGAAGTGTTTGGAAACGCTCTTAGACAGAGTCGGTCTTTAGCATGTGGCTCAGGCACCTTACGGCTTTTCCCGTGGGACCTATTAGCCAAGATGAAAGGTGTTTAGTGGTGTTGAATACTGGGCAGCTGAGGCGAACTGCACTGAAATTCAAGCCTGAGACAGTGTCACCTGTCTCCCACCCCCCTCTACATGTGTGCCCCACTGTGTGGAACAGCCAGATGCTGACAGCACTGCAACCTGAGCCGAGGACACTCCGCAGGTATCCCCACCCTCCAGACCGCTGCCAGCTTCATCCTGAATTATGTAGACCCCACTCTCTCACAGTGTCTGCAGGTCAGCCCCCTGGAGACAGGACGGACAGAAGACTTCAATTAAATTTCAATTTGATTTGAGAACCCGTATAAAAGGCCATGACTGAAAGAAACTTTAACCCGTATGTTCTGTGGATGTTTTAATAGCTTGGAAAACACGCCTAACATTCAGTTTTGGTACATCACATCTAATATTATGAGATCTGATACTGAACTACATTTCAATTGGCAATGTTAGATGTGTCAGATATTTTACATTACTTATATTTGGTGTCTCAGAGACTCCAGATGTGAAACATCTGCTACTCAATTTTTATATACTAACATTACATTTTCTTATTGGTTTACAAACTCTTTATAGAACATTTTAATTTAGAACAATTTAATTTAATTTAATTAAATTTAATTATTTATAAAAATGTCAATTTATATGGACGCAATATATACACACACTTACATTTTTATACATTTGAAAATATAATTATATAATTTAAATGTAACATTTAACAGGTTTTTGTTACAGCATTTTATAAATGATTAAATTATGAAATGTACATATTAAATATAAAATATTAAAAAAACTATAAATTACATTTATGTAAGACATGCAATAAATACATGTAAGACATGCTTTTTAATAATAGTTATGTTTTTTTTTTCAATTTAATAAGTCTTACATTACTATATTACTTACTTATATTACTTATTTACATTTTGTTTGGCATAGGAGCATATTGAAAGAATTTAGGAGAAAATTAAGTTAAATTTTAAAAATGCTATATTAAATTATATAAAATTTATTATTGGTTTATAAACTTTATACAGCACTTCTGCCAGCTGTTTAAAATTTAATTTAATTTAATAAACTTTTTTATTTAACAATTCTTTTAAAATATTTTGGTATTTTACTAGAAAATGTTATGCATTGTATTAATTATAGTATTTAATTATTGTATTAATATATTTATAAAAATGTAAATATATATAGAGAGAGAGAAAGAGAGAGAATTTATACACATACATTTACTTTTTTTACATCTGAAAATATAATTATATAATTTTAATTTTTTTTCCAACATTTAACAGGTATGTTATTTTATTATTATTTATTTTGTTAAAATGATAAAATATAAAATGTACATATATTAAATATAAAATATAAAAAATATAAAAATATATATATATGTAAGACATGCAATAAATACATGTATGTAAGACATGCTTTTTAATAATTTTACTATATTACTGTATTACTTACTTATATTACTAATTTACATTTTGTTTGGCATAGGAGCATATTGAAGGAATTTAGCAGAAAATTAAGTTAAATTTCAAAATTGCTATATTATTTTTTTCTCTCTGACCCGAAACATAAATAACGTATAGTCCATCTCAACAGAACATAAAATGGAAATTGAACACTCATGGAAATTGTGAAATTTGTGACTACAAATCAAATATAGATGAAGAACTTTTTTGCCAGATCCTTCTTTTACAGTATTTTTATAGAGATGAAAATAAACGGCTTAACATTGAAGCAGTCGCACTGATTTTAGTTTCACCTGCAGCTTACCTTCTGGTTCCTCACTGACTCCAGATGCTGATAGATACATTATCTGCTCGTGGCCCTCTGTTCTTTTACAGCCCACCAGCAGTGGAGAGCCAGAGCTGTCGACCCTCTCAGGATAACATATGTTCCTGTGCAAGTAATAAAACCAAAGGAAGACATAAAGAGGAAAAACACAGCAATGGTAGAAATTCTTGATTATGCAACGCTTCACTGAAGGCAAATTTGGATTTCTCTGAATCTCAACAGGAGCACTGTTCTACCAGGACAAGCCAAAATGAGCATCTTTCCATAAAAAGCACTTCGAGCTGTGCTTTCCTCCTCATAACTTTCGAAACGGTCATCTATTTTCCCCCTGCTTCTCGTTCAACATCTCTAGTTATTCCAAGGACCAATCGCCCCCTGCTGGGATCGCAATGCTTTAAACATAGCTGGATATCTGTGGGAACTGCCAGAAGCCCCACTGCGAGAATTCGCAACAGCCGCAACCTGTCGGCCTGCGTGGAAAATTTACGGTCCAACCTTTTCTCTTTAATCCCTTACTGAGTCATGTCTCCGTTTCTTTCCCTTCACACCTCAGCAGATGATCTCATGCCCTATTCTTGCTTTGCTTCTTTTTGTCTCTTGCTGTTTCTTGTGTTTTCACTGCAGTCTTTTTTGATTGGATGCTAATCAGAACCAGGATGTTTCTCAGGTGCACTAATAATGTATTCTGTCATTAATTTGTATATAATTATGCGTCTAACCATTAAGGTGATGTGTGGAATTCTTTTGATGTTAAAATAATTTCTAAATCCAGGTTCAGACAATTGTAATCTCTATTTTTCACATATTAAATATCTATCTATTGGATTAAAGCAATAGCAGCAAAAGCAGACCTCTCTTCAATAATCTGCTTGCAAATGTATGTATTTATTGATTTATTTGTTCTGCTGAGTGAAAGCAATAGCACACCTCTCTTTAATAATCTGCACATTTATTTATTTATTGTTTTTCATCTGCTGGTGAAAGCAATAATACACCTCTCTTTAGTAATCTGCACAATAATATTAATAACCATATACTTTTTTTAAAGTTTTATTTCCATTTTTATTATTTTTAAAATATGTATCTATTTTTAAAGACAGTTTTGTTTTGTTTTGTTTTTAATCTGCCAGTTGAAAGTAATAATAGACCCCTCTTCAATACTCCTTAATACACAATTATTTATTTGTATATTTATTTATTCATAGTTTTTCAACTGCAGGGTGAAAGACAGTTGACCTCTCTTTAATAATCACAACTATTTTAATTTATTTTATTTTATTTTATTTTAATATCAATGGCTCACATTTTTGTATTTTGTATATTTTGTGTTTAATTGTTTTTTTGGTTTTTTTGGTTTTTTATATCAGTGATTTATGTATTCATTAATTTAATTAAATATGTTCTGAGCTGCTTTGATTTTGTTTTGGGTTTTTTTTTTTTTTTTTTAGTTGTTTTGATTTTTGATTAAGATTAATTGATTCTGTAATTTTTATTTTTAATCTGCCAGATAAAAGAAATAGCACACCTCTCTTTAATGCTCTTTAATACCTCTCTTTAAAACTGGTTTTCATCTACTGGCTGAAAGCAAGTACATCTATTTTTTTATTAATTAATAATCACAATTATTTTTATTTTATTTTATTTTATTTTATTTATTTATTTTTTTATATTATTTTTATTTTTAATCTGCCAGGTGGAAGAAGTAGCACACCTCTCTTCAATACTCTGCACAATTGTTTATTTATGTATTAATTTATTGTCCTACTTTAATTTATTTATGCTGGTGGGCTTGATTTGGGGCCATGGCAAACTCCAGCATCCTGGCAGAAACTTTCACCCTGGCATGAACAACTCACATTTTCTTCAGAAAATCCACCCATCTAGTCATTTTTCCAATTCCATTTAGTCTCTGTGGTTAGTGGTGTGAAAATTACACGCTTCACCTTTAAATATTATTAAAATGCTAGGTTCTTATTGCTCCCAGTTGTTTATTATGTGGTTACAATTGCTTCGCTTTTGTTGCGCACTCTCACGTTAAGTTATTACGTGTCTGTCTGGCATTACAGGGCATGGCATTTGCTTATATCCTGTTGGTATTACAGACAAGAAAGTTGGACATATCCTTTAATCTCTCAGGTCTTTAGTGGTTTGACTTTAATTTATTCATTATTAAAGTGGTTTCTGTGTTATTCAGTCATTATGGCCTATGCACTTTTTACTGGGAGGGCTGAGAAATGCTTTCTAAGCAAAATCGCAGTATTATCTGCAAACACAGTATTTTCACTTCTACAATAAGGGATCTAAAGGTTGTTGAGGTGAGCACTCTTGAGCTTTATTAGCATTTTTATGTTTGCTGTAGCTGCTTAGTGCACCTGCATATGCATAACCTTTTGATAGACTAAAAATGCATAAACCTTTTTCCATGCAGATCAGTGTAAACCAGTTTGAAAACCTCTTATCTAGACTTTGGTCTCTGGTTCAGTCCTAAGATGTGCAATTCAAATAGCTTCAAAAGAGAAAATTTGATTAATTCATAGTTAATTCAGAAGTTTCATGGCATCATATTGCATTGCATTACTTGAGATTTGGACTTTTATGTTGTTAAAAATATACATTTTTACATTGTTGTTGTTTTTTTTACAGTTGGAAAAGACCCACCCATTCCCGAATCTCTTTTTCCCACTGCCTATAGCAGATGCTGCACAATGTACACTGCCGGAGCAAATTAAGTTAAAGTTTCCCTGGAAAAGAAGCCTTTAAATGCTGCCATATGCAGGATTGCATGGGAACTTCCTGATGCACACATGCTGCTTTGAACCAGTTCAATTAGGTGTTGAATTTGGGAACTGATGAGAGGTATTAGGAGAGACCTATTGCAGTCATGCATGTGAAATTCAGGTAGCCATTGCTCTTTTCTGTGCAATAAAAATGTATGTAATCATGTAGGAAACAATTCTCTGATTGCACTAAGCTAGCCATTGCTCTTTTCTGTGCAATTAAAATGAATGTAATCATATAGGAAACAATTCTCTGATTACACTAAGCTAGTTAGTATCCTGTTTATGCGCTGAAATGTGCTGAAAGTATGACTTTTGGACTAGAAAATGTAGCAGAATGATATTTTGCATGCACAATCACGAACACACGCACGTTTTTTGTGCCTGGCTTGGTTAACACATTTAGTTCCTTTTATAAAATCAGTAAGTACAAGTTGAAAATTCATGCCAGATTTAAAGCAGGTGTTCTAGGAACCGAGGTACATTTTGCACATGCATCTTTATCAGTTTTGTTTTCCCTGTAAGAGAATGACTGGAAATATGCTTTGTTCCCCCTGATAGCAATTGTGTATTTTTCAATTCTATGAGCCATTTCATTTATTATGGTCAAACGATTTTTTTTTTTTTGCTTTGTTGTTTCTCAGTTTTAACAGGAAAAGCATCCAAAGAAAGACTATGCTTATATCTCTCCATTTGAGCATCCAAGAAAATGTCCTTCTCAATAAAAGACTGAAGCACATGTGCTTCAAAAAAAAAAGAGAAGAGTCGTTCGTACTAAAGTGAAGGCAGATATGAGAAACTTATGTTACGCCTACTTTTTTTTTCTTACACTTTTCAAATTCGGCTTTCTACTTCTTTCTCTTTAACAATTCTAAAATTAAAACTCCTTTGAAAGATGCTGGAATTCATTGGAATTCTGCTGGCGGAGAAATGCCACATCTGTCCGGTGTATTTAAACCAGAATCATCTTGCATGAATCATGTTTCTTTTGCAGAGGTGCACCACGCTAACACGACTCCATGGCAGAATAGCATGACCTAACATGCGTGTTGACATGGCAGAGCTCCAGTAAAAATGGCTCAGTGATGCTTTTTATTTTGTAACATGTGTTTTGTGTGTTGGTGTTGTAGGATTACTGGTTATCTCTGCTCTTTAAACGTCTGGTGGGCCCCAGGGTGCTCGCGGTGCACGTCGCAGGTCTCCAGAGGAAACCACGCCCTGGACGGGTGATTCGGGACAAACTCCGCATCTATGCGCACTGCACCAGCTTTCACAAGTAGGTTCATCAGACTGTCTGATGTAAGATCTATTCGTTTAAATATAGAAGTTCTTTTCCAAAACCTAAGCATGCCTTGATATTTAAAAAAAAAAAAAAAGAAAGAAAAGAAAAAAATCATAAAAAGCATTTCAAAAATAAGGCTATTATGCTCATCCAGGCTACATTTATTACTGGATTTTAAAATACAGTAAAAACATTAATATTATGAAATATTACATATAAATAAAATATTATTTATTTATTTATAAATTATATATATATATATATATATATATATGCATGTGAAATTCAGGTTGCCATTGCTCTTTTCTGTGCAATAGAAAATTTTGTAGGAATCATTCCTAATCATGTAGGAAACAATTCTCTGATTACACTAAGCTAGTTAGTATCCTGTTTATGCACTGAAATGTGCTGAAAGTATGACTTTTGGACTAGAAAATGTAGCAGAATAATATTTTGCATGCACAATCACAAAACACACACACGTTTTTTTGTGCCTGGCTTGGTTAACACATTTAGTTCCTTTTCTAAAATTGATAAGTACAAGTTGAAAATGCATGCTAGATTTAAAGCAGGTGTTCTAGGAACCGAGGTACATTTTGCACATGCATCTTTATCAGTTTTGTTTTCCCTGTAAGAGAATGACTGGAAATATGCTTTGTTCCCCCTGATAGCAATTTTGTATCTTTCAATTCTATGAGCCATTTCATTTATTATGGTCAAGCGATGTTTTTGCTTTGTTGTTTCTCAGTTTTAACAGGAAAAGCTTCCAAAAGAAAGACTATGCTTATATCTCCCAATCGAGCATCCAAGAAAATGTCCTTGTCAATAAAAGACTGAAGCACATGTGCTTCATATATATATATATATATATATATAAAATGTAGGTTGCCATTGCTCTTTTCTGTGCAATAGAAAATATTTTGCTAATAGGAAACAATTCTCTGATTACACTCTAGTTAGTATCCTGTTTATGCACTGAAATGTGCTGAAAGTATGACTTTTGGACAGCAGAATAATATTTTTTTTTTTTTGTAGCTGGCTTGGTTAACACATTTAGTTCATTTTATAGTATCAATAAGTACAAGTTGAAAATTCAAAATTCATGCCAGATTTAAAGGAGGTGTTCTAGGAACCGAAGTACATTTTCAAATATATTTTTTTTATATGTTTTTTTGTATACAACATTTTCAAATAAAAAATATTATTTATGTATTATGTATTATTTATGTATAAGTTTTTTATTTATAAATATTATATATTATATGTTATATATATATATATATATATATATATATAACATTAATGTTATATAATGTTATATATATATAACATTAATGTTATAAAATATTACAATTTAAAATAAAAAATAAATATTATTTATTTTTATATTATTAAATTATTTATTTATAAATATTATAAACAAGATTTATAAACATTTTCAAATAAACTTCAACAAAAAGCACAACACACAAATTCCCCACCATGTAGAGAAAAAACAGTTGGCAGAAATAATAACAAGCACATTTATCAAAGGCCATAAAAGTGTGAAAGGAATATAACGACAGTACATCACGAGTTCAAAACCATTATGTATTCACTTGAGGCACATGAATGAAAACATTTCTGCAGAATAGTAAACAGTTCAGTCCTAAATTACTGAAATAGAGTGTCCAGACATTGAAAAACTTTTCTGGCTGAACATTAACTGGACAAGTTAAATATTCCAAAGGAATTAGTTTAATCAATATTTTGTGCCAGCCCTTTATAGTTGGAGTCTTGTGCCTTATCCTTCTCGATAATGTGTTTTTCCTAGCTGCAAAGGATTATAAAAAGATTAAAAAAAGATTATATAGCCTTTTTTCTTTTGGTAAAATCAAAGCTTTATCAGGCAGCCCAAGGATCAAAAATAAAGGATCTAACCGGGAGGAAGGTAGAGTATTCCAACAATGTAAATCTTTTTTCTGATTTTACCAAATCAAGGGGTAAAGTTGGCTTCATATACATTTTTGAATAGACGGCTTACAGAAATACCTGAGTATATAAATCCTCCACATAAAGGGGTCATATGACGTTGCTAAGAAGAACATATTTTGTGTATTTGGTGTAATGCAACATGGTTTAAGGTTAAAAAACACATTATTTTCCACGTACCGTACATTATTGTTGCTCATCTTTGCCCCAACTTTCTAAAACGCATTGATTTTTACAAAGCTCATCATTCTGAAAAGTGCGGTGTGTTCTGATTGGCCAGCTATCCAGTGCGTTGTGATTGGCCGAATACCTTAAGTGTGTGACAGAAAGGTTACGCCCCTTACCATATTTGGAATATTAGCTTAAAGCAATCCTGACACCCGCTATAAATAAGGCATTTGTTGCATCCAGTGGGAACATAATTACTTATTATAATGACTTATACTCTCTTTTTTATTCACTGCATCGCACGGCAGGGACGATACTATGTCAACATAAAACCATGTCTGTATTTGTGATCATAGAAACGACAAACAACAAGCGCTACTCTACACTGCTCAAAACTCACATTTGAATAATCAGTAGCAAATTCTTTAAATATGAAAACATGCTTACAGGCTGTGAGTCAGAAGCGCCAGTCTGTCTTTGCAAAGTTGGAATTGCCTCACTTTTTGGAAAAGACTTTGTGCACAGCCGTCCAAAACTGTACTCTCCCAGGTTCAGGAAACAATCCTCCGTAAATTGCGGTGCACACACTCGAATATTTGGATTGTACTGTTCTGGAACAGTGTTGTAAATACAACTTAACCACTGATTTCTAGTTGTGTTTTGGAAGGCCAAACAAAGTAGTTTTGGTTTCGCAACGAAACACACAGCGTCTCCACAACATGTTGGTGGTACCAACAATAGTACAGCGAAAATAAAAGTTGCGCCTTCTTTGTTTGCATATACATTTGGGCGGTGTTATGCAAATTTTCCCACACAGTGACATAGATTTGGTGTGTATGAGTCTTAACTTTTAGTAAGAATATTTCTTCAGGTTTGAGACTTTATATGCACAAACGGCTTGTAACACAAAGACAAAGGAAAATATGAAATTGCATCATATGACCCCTTTAAATGGAAATGAAGGACTAATATTTGGCATTGTTTTCATGGTACCAACAGGTATAGCTCAGACTTGTTTAGGTTGACTTAATATCCTAAGAACATATTAAAGTATTTATAATATTGAGAAGAGATGTACTGAAGCTAAGGATTTTAAATTGATTTGAGGATTTGAACACATCATCTGCATAAAGGGCCATTTTATGATGCCTTTCATCAGTCCGCAAAACTTCAGTTGATGGTTCTATTGTAATCGCCTCAGCTAGGGGTTCAATAGCAATTACATTTATCCAAAACCAAAAATAAATATGACCACTCAGTGCGTTCGAATGGAGAGAGGAGTCACTAACCCCTCAAAATCATGTGCTGTTTAAATGATTGTGTATCATTAAGGAGTTTTCAATTGTTGCAAAACAAGCGCCCTCTTATAAAACCTACTTGGTCATCCTTGATAACGTCATTTATTATCTTCTCCAAATGAGAAGCCAAGACTTCAGCTAGCAATTTCCTGTCCGTATTTAGGTCTGCATTAAGAGCAGACTTCAGGAGGTTTAACTTTTTTCAAATGTAAGACAAATATTAGCTTCTCTCAGAGATTCATCAAGCCGCCCAGTGTTAAATAAGTGTTTAAACACACTGAGGATTGGTTCAGGTAATAAAGTGTGCCTTCTTTGTAAAATCCACAGCCTGCCCCATGCGGACATGGCACTTCTCCATTCTGCATCTTTAAAACTGGCTCCAGTTATTTTTCCTTATAAATAGGATCTCTACAATGAAAAGGATGAAGTATACTTGATTATAACCTCCTTGTTTTAATTTTAAATGTTCCTATTTATCTAAATGTGTTTCTTGTAAAAATGATATTGATCTTTTCTTTTCTGATACAAGACAAAACCTTCTTTTATAGGATTATGAATTTCTTAGACACTCCAACTACAAATACAAAGTGTCTTAATCATTGTCATAAATCTCACTTGAGAAACAGCTGCATCTAACATCTTTGAACTGTACAGATCATGACCTAAAAGAGAAATATACACTGTAAATAAATTGTTGAGTCACCTTAAAATAATTTGTTACTCGGCTGCCTTAAAAGTTCAGTCAACTCAAAAAAAAAAGTTTATTCAACTTGAAATGTTACGTTGTACTAAGTGACAACTTCGATATTTGAGTTGTTTCAACTTAAAATTTTAAGGCAGCTGGGTCACTTACCCAACTTTTAAGTTTAACAAATACAAATATCTAAGTTGTCACTTAGTACAACTTAACATTTCAAGTTGACTAAACTTGAGTTGACTGAACTTAAAATTTTAAGGCAGCAGGGTAACAAATTATTTTAAGCTAACTCAACAAATTGTGTTTTTTGTTTTTTAAAGTGTATGGTCTCAGGCTCATGAAAATGTGCCTCTATATACATTTCTGCAACATACCTTACATACCTTACTGCACGTTTTGCGGCTGTTTCAAAATGAAATGTCCAGAGAGTGCTGCCAAAGTTCAATACATGACCGTGGCATGTTTTTATGTTGGTACAGGCATGTATTGCTGCGTTTTTATTATGCTGCTTGAGGTAGTAATGCAGCTGTTCAGAATTCAAATATCTGGGGAGTGTCGCTAAAGGTTAATGCTCTACCGTGTTGGAAATATCCCCCACACCAAACCCAGCTCTAAACATACCTGATAGTGTTAACAAATGCAAAAGTGATTTAAAAATGCATTTGTTGATGCAGCTGTGCTGTTTTAACACAAGCTGTTTTGTCGAACCATAGTTTTTAAACCTACTAAATTAGAAAACTCATGCATATGAAGCTGTATATGTGATGACAACATTCAAAAGTATGAACTGCAGTGATCTGCACATATACACTGCCCTCCAAAAGTTTTGAAACACCCTAGAAAAGTGGGGTTTTGGACAATATTGGCATGAATCTTTTTAATTTGTGATAATTTTGCACTGATAAGGGACAACACAAACTATGAAAACATATTTAATTACATAAACAGTTTATACACAGAAAACACTTACTTTTTCGATTCATCAAAATATCTACCTTCAGCAACTATTACAGCTCTGCATAATCTGGGCCTAAATTCATTGTATTCTAAACTTAATTGGCAATCAATTGTTGAAGCTATTTAGGTGTGCTGACCCAAAAATCTTTTAAAAGCCTGGGCCAAGTTTAAACCAGTAACCAGGCATCACAGCTGGCAAAGGGGCATGTCTGACTTTGACATGTATATATTGCCATTATTATGTAATCAAAATGAAATTTATTACTGCTTTTCTTCAGTGATAATGTCAAGTTACTTGAATGTATTTGCACCAAAAAATGATAAGGATTTATGCTGATATCGTCCAAAACCACACTTTTCCAGGGGTGTTTCCAAACTTTGGAGGGCAGTGTTGGTACGTGTTTTTTTTTTTTTTTCAGTTTAGCAGAAATGTATATAGATGCACATATTTCCAATGAGCCTATGTAAGAAAAAAGGGAGCCGCCCTTTCAACCATCTCACAAGTTTTTCCAAACAAACCTTGTTTCAAAACACCATTCTTCATCTTCACCCAAAGTGATCGCACCATAAATCAGGCATCTGCAATGCTGCGCAGTCTCTTCATAATGCAATAATAAGACAGAGGAAATGTAATCTAGGCACAATCCACAATACAATCGCATTGTGTCTAAGCAGGAACTTGTCGGGAGTCAAGAAAAACTGTCACCTCCTCTGGAGAAGTGAACTTTTTGCGTGTCTGGCTGACTTTCGTGCCAAGTGTGGTAGGGTGGAGTAACACATAATCCATTTGCAGTTCTCAAAGATGAATTTTAACCTCAGTAAACACTCTTCTGTTCTAGACTATAGCCACTGAATAATTATGTAAAACAAAATTCTCATGGTGTCTGCATCACAGAGTGAACATGCAAAAATGCGTGTTCGGTCTACGGTGGCATCTTGCTTCCCTATTTTAATAAAAAATGCAATTTATTCCTGTAATGCAAAGCTGAATCTTTCCGGTCTTCAGTATCACATGATCCTACAGAAATCATTCTAATATGTTGATTTGCTTTTCAAGAAACATTATTATTATATCAGTGTTCAAAACTGTTGCGCTGTGTAATAATTTTGTAGAAACCATGATCTTATTGCCTAGCGTTTCGAACAAAACTATTTAAATATAGCCCAGACTGCATTTAATACAGCTTCACTTCAAATAGAGATAAACATGGTTTGTTCTGACCGCAGTGTTTTATGTGGTGGAATAATGGATGCAGAGAGCATGAAACCACTGTAATTCAATTTTGTACAATCAACAATTTTGGTCCTGTGTTGGGTTGGCACTTGATTGCCTAATGTGAAAATTGGCTCCAGAAACAAATTCAATGAAATGTTCATGTTGACAGGAATGCACTTGTAATCCCTTAAACTGCTGTCTAGGTAGGCTGCTTATTAGATTTTGCACCATAACTTTAGCATATTCAGCAAATACACTGCCCTTCAAAAGTTAGAAAACACCCCTGGCAAAGTGTGGTTTTGGACGATATCAATATAAATCCTTATCATTTTTTGGTACAAATACATTAAAGTAACTTGACATTATCATTGAAGACCAGCAATAATAAGTCAGACATGCCCTATTGCCAGATGTGATGCCTGGTTACTGGTTTAAACTTGGCCCAGGTTTTTCAAAGATTTTTGGGTCAGCACAACTTAATAGCTTCAACAATTGATTGCCAATTAAGTTTAGAATACAATGAATTTAGGCCCAGATTATGCAGAGCTGTAATAGCTGCTAATGGTGGATATTTTGATGAATCGAAAATGTAAGTTTTTTTCTGTGTATAAACTGTTTATGTAATAAAATATGTTTTCATAGTTTGTGTTGTCCCTTATCAATCCTTATAAAGGATTTATGCCAATATTGTCCAAAACCCCACTTTTCTTGGGCGTTTCAAAACTTTTGGAGGGCAGTGTACATCACCATAACAAGATTGTATGTGTGTATATTGTCTTTTTTTTGACCTGTAGCATTATCTCCACACAGATTCCCGTCATTTGAGTACACAGCCGATTTTAAGGCTTACCTGCTCATTCTCAAACTCATAAATTACAGAGTCCAGACAGCCACTCTTTCAGAGTGAGAGCCCATAAAATTTAACAAGTATCAATTGTCAAGTGTGCGGAGTCTCTTTCTACAGTGTGAGAGGCGCTGAAAGACACCAGAGGCTCAGGCAGGTGAGGGGAGTAGAGCTGCGGGACAATAGGAAGGTCTGTACCCAGGCCAGATAAAAAGTGCCATCGTTCCCTTTGATGATTATCTATTACCCCAGAATGATGTGAGCGGGATCTGCCAGCTTTTCAGCAGCAGTGTAGGTTTACGCTCTACAGATCCCCGTGTCTCAGCTCAGTTACAGCTCTGTGTCAGTGCTGCTACAGGCCCCTGGCTTCAGGATTCCTGCAGGACGGACGTTTTTTGCTGGAACAGACGTGTAAAGAAAACAGTATTGGGGAAGATACTTTGAAATATGCTACTTGTAATGTGAAGTGCAGTCAACAAAACATGAAAGCTGTTTCATTTTAGCATGTCTTTTTAAATGCACTACCATTCAAAAGTTAGGGGTCAGAAAGATTTTTTAAATGCTTTTTGAAGGAAGTCTCTTTCCCTGTGGTCATCAAGGCAGCATTTATTTGAGAAAAAAACAACAACAACAATGGTAAAACTGTAGTATTGTGAACTGAATATTATTGCAATTTAAATGAACAATTTTGTATTGTTTAAAAAAATCATATTTTAAAAATTAATTGGTGAAATTGTGTTTGTTTTGTATTTGTTTTTATTTCATTTTTATTTATTTAATTATATTTACAATTTTTTTTTTTTTTTTTGCAAAACCGTGATACATTTTTTCCAGAATCCTCTGATGAATAGAAGGTTGAAAAGTTTCAAAAGATTTCTTTTTGAAATCTTTTGTAACATAAAAATGTCTTTGTCACTTATCATTAGTTTTATGCACTCTTGCTGAATAAAAGTAATAATCACTTACACACACTAACACTAAATAAATTTTACTGACCCCAAACTTTTGAACGGTCATGTATATAACACAGATGTTATCATTTTATTTTATAATGAGAGCAATATTTATCTGGCAATAACTGTGAGGATCTAAATTTAGAAAACAACACTAAGCTGAAGAAATAAATTCATTAAACACAAGTAATATAGAAATGTCATAATTTGTATTCATTTGTATTAGCTGAAAACTAGCAGCATTTACATATTTTGTTAAGTAAAAGACAACATAAGATTGAATGAATTTCTGAATCATGAAAATGAATTTAATCACTAGAACGACTCACTCAAATGATTCACTGAATCGGTAAAATGAACCGGTAAATCACTAGAATGAATCATTGATCACTGAAATCATTCGCCGAATCACTAAAACAAATCGCTATATCACTAGAATAAATCATTGACTCACTGAAATTTGTCACTGAATCGCTAAAATGCATTGTTGAATCACCAAAATGATTCAGAGCAAGTAAGAGACATTTTAAGAATATTGCTTCTTTTTGCTTGCCAGTGAGTGACTTTCCAATATTGCATTGCTACTTTTAGTAACTTCGCAATAGTTTAGAAATTGGATTATAATTGCATGATTTGGTCATGTGAAGCTCTGGCATCAAATATTTATTTATAGCATCTAGGACTGCACTTCTATGTTCTATGCTAAACCACTAGAATGAATCACTGACTCACTGAAATCGTTCACTGAATTACTAAAACTAATCGCTAAATCACTAGAATGAATCATTGACTCACTGAAATCAGTCACTGAATTGCTTAAATGAATTGTTGAATTGCTAAAATGAATTAGAGTATTAAGTAAGAGACAGTTTAAGATTATTTCTTCTTTTTGCTTGCCATTGAGTGACTTTCCAATATAAGGCATTGCTACTTTTAGTAACTCCCCAACACTGTAGTTTAGAAATTGGTTTGTGATTGCATGATTTGGTCATGTGCTCTGAAATCAAGTATGTTTTTTTTTATAGCATCTAGGATTGCACTTCCGTGTTCAATGCTAAACCACTAGAATGAATCATTGACTCACTGATTCACTGAATCGCTAAAAAAATTGATTAAGTCACTAGAATAAATCATCGTAAATGAATTTGTAAATCAGTAGAATTAATCATTTACTCACTGAAATAATTCTCTTAATTTCTCAAATGAATTGCTAAATCACTAGAATGAATCAGTGACTCACTGAAACCATTCACTGAATCACTAAAATGAATGGCTAAATCACTAAAATAAATCAGAGTTAAGTAAGAGACATTTTAAGATTATTGCTTCTTTTCGTTTGCCAGTAAGTGACTTTCCAATATAAGGCATTGCTGCTTTTAGTAACTCCCCAACACTGCAGTTTAGAAATTGGTTTGTAATTGCATAATTTGTTCATGTAAAGCTCTGACATCAAATATGAATTTATAGCATCTTTGAAAAAGCACTTGTAGGCTATGTTCTTTTTTTAATATCTTAATTTTCATTTGAGAGGGTTTGAAGTTTTTAGGTCTGCAACCAGGAAATATTTGAAAGTAAACTGACGTTATCCGGTTACACAACTCTGGCAATTTCTGATACATACGGATGACAGAGTTCTGGGCCACGTTCAAAATCTCATCACGTTGTGTCTTATTCATCAAACCGAAACCACCACAAACCGAACAAGTAATCTTTGTAAATGCCATGAAACCTGAAACAGCTGGTCTACAGCTAAAAGCGATTCACTTAGTGCTTTGCCTGTCCAGTGGCAAGGTGACGTTGACTGTGTCTATTGACAGACAGGCGATTTTATTTAAATAAAAATGTTTTTTATTAAAATGACACTCTTAAATGTCAACAACAATATTATTTAATTCCCAGAATTTCCCCTGTGTCAGTGGAAACGCGAACAATGTTCCAAAGACTTTTTTTTTTCCTCTCGCAACAGTTTACAGACATTCGGGTCTCATTCCTCTAGCCTCTTTCAAGTTTTTCGTTCTATTAGTGGTTAAAATGGCCGGTCAGACAAGTCATGGATATGCTTTCAGCATCTTCGCTAATGCATCACAACACCCTTATACAAAACAGGCCTCCTTCTCGATGCTTTGAGTGGTTTCTCCGGTCCACATTTCCCCAGGACCATTCGCTGACATCAAACAAAGGATTCCATGTTTACGTTCCCCATGCGAATGCTGGAGAGGCACATTGTTTCAAAGTCTTGGACAATGTTTATCATTTTTCGATCTGTTCGTCTGATCTAATGCGCCCTTCTGGAAAATATCTACCCAAGTTACCAAAGTCTATTAAAACTGAGACACCACACATGTATCACATGACACGAGCGATGTTTTCATTACACAGTCTCGGGTTTGTCTCGTTCCTGATTTTTTTTTTTTTTTTTCTCCCTTGAACTCTATTCAGTGTGCGCCAAGGTGTAAAGATGCACATGGCCCAGGTTGCTCGTGATCGGTGAGATTACTAACAGGCTCGCCTGACAAAAGCCAATCTCTCACCGGTGCAGTCGGGCCTTTGCAACATGTGGTATTCATGCACCGCAGCGATGTTTTCCTTGCCTTGACGTTAAAATCCTTATTGAATTTTATCATGTTTGCCTAATCATGTTGCCAGATACTTATCTTTAGTTAATACTCCCTAAAGCTTGCTCTTCAGCGGTATTACCTCGAAACGCTGAAACGTAAGCACAGTCCTCCAACACATATAAAGCTTTTGTTACCCCAGCGAATTTGGGAGGGGAGCTAATGCTTTTACAGTTGTTATATAAAAACAATCAGTTCTTTTACATGACGTAGTCCTGGGCCTCCTTTGCTTATATACAGTACTTTATTATTTGGTTATTGTGTACTGAAGGAGGGTTTGGGCTTGTATAAAATAAAACACATTGTCTCTTGTAAATGGAATTCTGGGAACAGACTCAATGTTTCTGTCAGTGTTATGTGCGTGAACAATGTATGTGGAATTTCAGATGCTAAATTAGGCGAGTTTGAGACATTTCATCTGCAATATCTGCCCATATTCTTTCAAATGTGTTGATTTGTTTTGGAACTCAGGTGCATTACATTATCAGTATCAGAGGTTTGTTAGCTGTAACGCCATTTATATTACCATTTAGAAGTAGCTTTTGAAATAAGTCTGTCATGTTCACCCAGGATGCTTTCATAATACAGTACAAATTGTAATAATGTGACATATTATTAATATTTCAAGTAGCTGTTTTCTATTTGAGTCCGTTTTAGAAGGTAATTTATTCCCGAGATGTCAAAGCTGAATTTTCAGCAGCTGTTACTGCGGTCTTCAGTGTCACATGATCCTTTTAAGTTTTAATGTTTTTTTTTTCTCTCCCATTCCTGCAGTCATGATTATGTCAGAGGGTCCATAACCATCTACATCATCAACCTGCATCGCTCACGGAAGAAAATTAAGCTGGCCGGGACTTTACGAAATAAAACTGTTCACCAATACCTGTTACAGCCCTTCGGCACAGACGGACTTCACTCCATGTAAGTCTGATATCATCCATGAATCCATGAAAAGGAATGTAAAATAACACAAAAACATTTTGAATATACTCTTTGTAAACTCTTAATTTTTTGTTTTAGGATAACTGACAAATTTATTTTAGTTTTGTTCAATTATTTTACCCTTCAAAGGTTTTATGTTCCATTTATTTATATTAAAAGAAATATATTAATAATATAATATATTACAGTATCTTTGTTAGTTAATGAAAATACAGTTGTTTATTGTTAGTTCATAGTGTACTGTATGAACTAATGTCAACAAACACAACTTGAATTTAATAATGCATTAGTAAATGTTGAAATTAACATGAACTAACATTAATAAATGCTGTAGAAATATTGTTTATTCTTAGTTCATGTTAACCAAAGTAGTTAACATGAACTAAGTAGTCACAGTGTTACCATAATATAATACATATAATAAAATTCAACTTTATAGTATATTTTTAGTACTGGTGAAATGAGATTACTCATTGGTGGAAGACTCATTTTTTAATATTTCTACTAATATTTAAGTTTCAAGTATTATATTATATTATATTATATTATCAATGATAATAATATTATATTATTTATATTTATTGTAGTAATGTTAAACACTAATATTAATTATAATATTATTTCCTTGGTGGAAGAGTATAATATATTAAGAATTATATTATATTATATTATATTATATTATATTATATTATATTATATTATATTATATTATATTATATTTTGTTCAATATATAGAATTTTATTACTAGGTGTTGCAGTAATAAAATGAAGAATGTGATTTATGCTTCTGTTCTCAGTAATATTATTATATTAATTATATTAAATGTATTAATTATAATATTATTCCATTGGTGGAAGAGTATAAAGCATTATGAATTATATTATATTCATAATTGTGGTTTTATATATAATTTTATTACTTGGTATCACAGTAATAAAATGAAGAATGTGATTTATGCTTCTGTTCTCAGTAATATTATTATATTAATTATATTAAATGTATTAATTATAATATTATTCCATTGGTGGAAGAGTATAAAGTATTAAGAATTATATTATATTCATAATTGTTTTTTTATATATAATTTTATTACTGGGTATCGCAGTAATAAAATTAAGAATGTTATGTATGCATCTGTTCTCAATAATATTGAGAATTAATTATATTAAATGTAGCATTGTAAGATTTCATTGGTGGAGAGCATAATACATTAAGAATTATATTAAATATAGTATATTATATTATCTTATTGTATTATACTATATTATATAGTACTATATTAAATTATCTAAACTTATTATTAGTTATCTCAGATCTCTGACCTCAGCTTATTTAAGAATGTGGTTTATGCTTCTGTTCTCGGTTTACTGTAATAATCAGCGTGGACTGTTGTTGCCTTACTAAACACATTAACTCAGACGGAACAGATAAATCTGGTGCTCTATAACTGTCTACACACACACAGCTGTGCTAACTGTTTTCTAACTAAATATTCAAGTCTTCCACAAATGGGGATCCCGTTTCGCCAAACACTAACCTAATCATGGAAAGGCCAAAAGAGAGACCTGGGTCATAAAAACACGGTCTGTTCATCCCCTCAAACTCTTAAATGGGATATGAAGATTATCCTTACTGAAACAAACACGTCTGCATCCTCAGCGTCTAGCTTGACCCTTCTGGACGAATTCTTCAGCTTGAAGCTCTTCTGAATGTGTTTTCAGTTCATGTGTTCAGCATTTTCTATTACATAAATGCTTTATATGGTGCCAAGTACATTAGACATTAGTCATGAATGAGAACCTTCACTTAACAAACATCCTCACTGGTCACAAACACCCCATTTCATTTTGGTCTGATGCACAGATTGTCTGTATTTGCACTCGGCTGTTAAGAAACACATCATATTTTTCACTCGGAGCCGACAAAAACACCAGAGAGTATTCTGTTTTGAGTTTTCCACTAGAAATAATTTGAAGCCAAGAACAAAACATCAAAACGTCCATTAAACATGGACGATCCAATTGAATTAGCGTAATAACATTGTCTTGGTTTATTGAAGCTCAATTCAAACTGAGTGTACAGTGAAATGCAGCTTCCTTCGGGGCAGATGTTGGCAATGGTTTTGTCAGCAGCTTTCAGCTTGAATTTCAACCAGTTTTTGCACTCCTCTCGCTTTTTTCTTGTTTTCTTTTGAGGAATTGTGATCCAGAAGGCCACCTCTGTCTGAGCTTAACGTCTATTATTGGGAGTTAAGCGCGACGCTTTGAAAACACGATCGTGGTGTCGATCAGTGAAACAGAACCTCTTTAAATAAGTCTGCGCTAAAATCCCTCCGTCCCGCAACAGGAGGAAAATCTGAATGGAGGATAGAAAGGAAGAAGCAGAGAGTAATTACCAGTTATATCACAGAGAGCAATCTATCACAGACCAGTATGAAAACAAACCCATAATCATGCGTGTTTTGATAGACCCATTCCCACGGTTAATGATCATAAACCATCCACTTGCTCCATAATATTTATAGAAATATGAAAAGACTTCTTTTTGATTCCAAAGAAACTAGAAAGCTTGCAAATCTGCGGCTATTTTTCTATTAAGTCTTCTCGTGAAGTCCAGTTATTAGGTTAATTGGTCTGGTATTCCCGCCATGCATTGTCTATGCAGTCCGAAATACTGAAACATGCGGCGTGTTTGTGTCTTCAGAAATGGCCACAGCTCCATATGGGCTGAATCAGTGTGTTCCAGAGCAAATTCAGTGAGTAACATATACAGGCAGACTATAAAGTTACTCATGACACATTCCAATGCTTAACTCCTCTGTAACACATATGCAGGGAAATTAACTGCTCATTTTGTGGGGTCACACTTAAACACTCTCAGACAGAGTTGCTCTTTTCAAGGATACATTTTCCCTACAGTGTTTGGCCGATCTGTCTTTGTCTGTTTTGAATCATATTTCTGTAATTCAAAATGGAAACAAAGAGAGAAAGGGGTATTCAGAGAGCTGGGTACATTTACCTGACATTTACAGTCTTTCAGATACAAGACACTGCAGCACTCATTTCAAATATAAATCAAAGACTAATAAATAAATAAAGAATTGGAAAACGTGAGTGTGAAGACTTTTACAGTGTTACAAAAAATGTTTTGAATAGATTTGTGCTGTCACAGGAATAAATTCACACACACACACACACACACACCCACACATGCATATATATATATATATATATATATATATATATATATATATATATATATATATATATATGTGTGTGTGTGTGTGTGTGAATTTATTCCTGTGACAGCACAAATCTATTCAAAACATTTTTTGTAAAATATATAATACTTAATAAAATATATAATTATTTAATTTTTGGAAAAAAAATAAATAAATACTCGGATGCATTGAATTGATCAAAAGTGAAGACTTTTATGTTGAATTACTTTGACAAAAATGGTATTTCATGTATTTCAAAGAAATTCTGTTGTTTAGCTTTTCCGTCACAAAACAAAATGCTTTTAATAATGGTAAAAAAAAAAGGTTATTTTAGAATCTTTTTAAGAAATTAATACTATGCATTAAGTGACTGCCAAGACAAAGAAATTATTATTATTAGTTTTTATTCTTTGTTTAAATTATTTTATTTTTGAAAGAAAATTAATACTAGGATGCATTGTCATTAAAAGAGAAGACTTTGACATTAAATTACTTTTACAAAAAAATTGTATTTGAAAAAATTGTAAGAATTGCATGTGAAGAAAAGAGTTGTTTTTAATTATTTTTAAGAAATTAATACTATACATTAAATTGATAAAAGTGACCGTGAAGACTTTCACAGTGTTACAAAAAATGTACTTAATATATTTCAAAGAAATTCTGCTGTCACAGGAAAGGATTCACATATATATTTTGTTATTATTTTATTTATGAAAGAAAATTAATACTAGGATGCATTAAATTGATCAAAAGTGAAGACTTTTTCTTGGAATTGCTTTTACTAAAAATAGTATTTGTAAAAAAAAAAAAAAAATGAATACTAATTTCATTAAAAAATATATTAAATAGAAAAGAGTTGTTTTAAATTATTTATAAGAAATTAATACTACGCATTAAATTAAAAATAAACTGAAGGCTTTTATAGAGTTAAAAAAATGTACTGAATATGTTTTAAAGAAACTTTATTTTTGAAAAAAAAATTACTAGGATGCATTAAATTAATCTAAAGTGATTTAAAGACTTTTATTTTGACTTACTTTTACAAAAAAAAATATTCCATTTATTTCAAAGAAATTATGTTGTTTAGCTTTTCTGTCACAGGACCAAATTAATTTAAAAATATATTATAAATAAAAAAAAGAGTTATTTTAAATAACATTATTACTGTTTTACTGTAATAATGTGTAAATAAATGTTATAAATTGTGTAGAAATACTAATATAACAAATGATCGACTTTATTTATTTTATGTGCAGCTATTATTTTTATTATTGTTTTTTGAGGACTCTAAACATTTCAAACACGGTTTTCACTATTACATTATCACAGAAAAGTCATTATTTTCAGTACTTCGTCGCTGTTCTGAATAGTAATATTTAGAAAAGGAGAGTAAGTTTTTAAATGCTTAAAAATGTTTTCTTCCAAAAAGTCTGTGTACCGCTCTCTAAGTTACCCGATGTTCTTTTTCTAAGCCTTAAAAGCTGTTTAATATAGAAGTTGATCTGAACATTATCTTTTAAATCTGAGACACAGCTGTGTTGAGAACTTCAGACCTGGAGTTTCTCAAAGCAGAGCTACTGTGTGATCACGCCTGATGTTTGTGATCTCTGTGTGCCTTGAAGGGTTTGTCTTTTCAGGTCTTTTCATTTCTCAAACACATACCTACATCTGTAGCCAGAGGTTGTTAGAGCTCCAGAACTATCTGGAGACTTTAATTCAATTTGCGTTCTATCCAAAGGAAATGCTGATCTTCCTCTGCAGAAGCCCTGAGAGAAACACCACTGACTGTGTTCTTACATACTTCTGTGCGCTTTGAACTCCTGAGCATAAATCCTCCCTGGGGGGGAAGGTTGATTGGGAAGATCAACAGTCCCACCTCACCGTTGCGTCTGATGCGTGCCGTCACACTGCGCTTCACAAGGGCTTCGGGCCCAAAGCAAACTCAGCTTCCTGATCATTTCAGTCTGTGGTATCATAAGATGAGATTGATCGTCCAGACGTCTGCAGAAAGAGTAGAACTATAGGAAATGCTCAGACGGGTCCTTTCTTTATAAAAGTGTATCCAACAGTGCATATAGAAAAAAATCATTTGAAGTTTTTCATATAAGAATAAACATTTAAACTTCCATCTGTGATTAGACTCGTGTTAAAGGGATAATTCACCCAAAAAAAAAAAAACAGTTCTGTCATTTCTCACCCTCCACGTGTTCCAAACCTGCACTCTTAACCCTGTTTTTTGGCATTGATGGTTCCATGAAGAACCTTGAACATCCATGGAATCTTATGATGGAAAAAAGGTTCTTTAGATTTTTAAAATGTTCTTTAAAATGGTTCTTTTAAGAACTGTTCACTGAAAGGTTCTTTGGAGAACCAAAAATGGTGGTTCTATGACACCACTGCAAAAACACCCCTTTGGAGCCTTTATTTTTAAAAGTGTGTATGAGTTTCTTTATTATGTTGAGCACAAAAGAAGATATTTTGAAGAATGGTTGTAACTAAACAGTTGACGGTAGTCAGTGACTTCCATAGTATTTTTTTATAATATGTCAGTGGCTACCGTCAACTGATACGTGGACCGCAGACAACGATGACACGGTAATATTGTTTTTTCCCCCTCTTCCCTAGTTTATTTATTTATCATGATGGCAAGGAGTATGACAGAATCACTTGCTGTGCTCAGAATAACACACTGCCGTATTACTCTTACTATTTTTGTAGTATGAAGTGCTGTGTACAGTATCCAGATATCCAAATTACCTACTATATTTGCATATTCTGTGGATTCCCTAGTGAAAAATAAATATACTAAAATGTATTTAAAATACAGTTATTTCATGCTAAGTACTACAAATACATTTACATATTATGTACTTAATAAATATACCCTGCATTTGTACTTTTAGTATTAACTGGTATAAAGTCTGCTAAACTGGAACAATTTTGTACTTAATGCACTTAAGTTGTCCTGAAGTAGTGCTAAAGATATACTTAAGTATATTTGATTGTGCTGAAGTGAAACTATTGCAAGTAGACTTTAAAACATTGAAAGACCGATATTATTTAAGAATCATACATTCCTTATCAATAGTGACATTAAAACATATTTTAGGCTTAATAGTAGGAAATGTGAATTGTGCACAAGTAGTACTCCAAATAAAGTTTAATTGCAAATTTTTAATATAATTTTTATGTCAGTAAGTCTCAAGCAATTTGTCAGTAAATATGTTAATAGACTTGAACGAACTATACTTAGTATAAAATAAATGCTTTTAACATCTATTACTTTTTACTAGGGTTATTATATGACACAATGCAACATGACCTTCCATTTCTCTAATGAAGACACTGAAATCAATAAATGATATATAAAGTAGTTTTTATTATGTATTATATTAGTCATTAAAGATCTTTAAAATTAAAATCTGAATTTTGTTTTAACTAAACAAAACTTTTAACAGTCTGGTTATTTTCTTATTTTCTTTCTTTCTTTCTTTCTTTCTTTCTTTCTTTCTTTCTTTCTGTCTTTATTTATTTATTTATTTAGGAAAGAAGTTAATACTACATTAAATTGATCAAAAAGTTACAGTAAAGGCATTTATAATTGTATTTTTTTTAAATAAAAAATTGTTAAAAATTCAAAAAAAAAAAAAAAAAACACATTTCAAATAAATGTGCTTTTGAACGTTCTTTTAATTAAAGAATCCTAAAAAAAGTGTTTTCAACATTGATAATAATAATCAGCATAACAAATCAGCATATTAGAATGATTTCTGAAGGATCATGTGACACTGAAGACTGGAGTAACGATGCTGAGAAATTAAACTTTACAGAAATAAATGATATTTTAAAATATATTAAAATAGAAAAGTTTAATATTTCACAATATTATGATTTTTACAATATTTTGATCAAGCAAATGCAACTTTGGTGAGCATTAAGTACTTATTTTTAAAAAACATTTAAATAATCGTACAAATCCCAAACTTTTGTACAGTAGTGTGTGGCATCCAGCTGTTCCAAACACTCTCATATCGGGATGTTTGTGTTTTCTATAAGGTTGATAATGCATCTGTAGCGCCCTCTAGTGCGCGATTCGAGAGTTTCTATTATTGGAGACTCCCTTTTACACTTTGGGGTAACTGGGTCCTAAAACCAGCTATTTTTGTCTATTTTTGTACTTGGAATGAAATTTGATTAACAAATTAACTTATTTATATATTTAAAAGCCCATCACAGTTACAGGAATAGGGCTCTTCACTGAGCTTCTGCAATTCTCACATTGATATATTAAAGCGTTAGTTCACCCAGAAATGAAAATTCTGTCATTAACTAATCGCCCTCATGTCGTTTCAAACCCGTAAGACCTTCATTCATCTTCAAAACACAAATTAAGAGATTTTTGATGAAATTCGAGAGCTCTCTGACCCTCCATAGACAGAAAGGCTCCTTGACATTGAAGTTCCAGAAAGGTACCAAGACAAAATAGTCCATGTGCCATCAGTGACTCAACCATGTTTTTATGAAGCTACGAAAATACAGTTCTTCCCCTCCGTGTCACCCTAGCGATATTTTAGAGAGTGAATGTAAACAAGGGGCAGCGCATACGTGGTGTTCATCAGCAGCACCACGCATGTGCATTGCGCTATTATATTTTCATAGCTTCATAAAATTACAGTTGAGCCACTGATGTCACATGGACTATTTTGTCGAAGTTCTTGGTACCTGTCTTGACCTTCAACGTGGAAGGAGCCTTGCCGTCTATGGAGGGTCAGAGAGCTTTCAAATGTCATCAAAAATATCTTAATTTGCGTTCTGAAGATGAACAAAGGTCTTACAGGTTTGAAACGACATGAGGGTGAGTAGTTCATGACAGAATTTTCATTTTTGGGTGAACCAACCCTTTAATATAAAACAGGTTGCACCCTAACACACGTCCCTTTGCTCTGCAGGTCTGTGCAGCTGAACGGGGAGCCCTTGCGTATGGTGGACAATGAGACGTTCCCTGAGCTGAAGCCACGGACTCTCAGGGCAGGAAGAACGATAGCTATGCCACCTGTGTCCATCGGCTTCTACGTCATCAAGAATATTAATGCTTATGCCTGCCGCAGATAACACACACTGACCGACCTCAGACCATCCCTCGTGGCCTTTTCCTCTTTTTAGAAGCCCACAGAGACGTGGAAAAGACCCCTTGGTTCAAGCAAGGGTTGCACTGAAAGCTTCCAACAACATTTCTCCTCTTTTTTTACCACAAGAAAAGCTCAACTTGTGGAAAGTGAATGTATTTTGGTTGCCCTTTTGTGTTTTCTTGTCGCTTTCGGTTCCGGGAGTGTAATGAAGTCTCGCGGTACTTCACGAGTGTCACTGAGAGCTTTGTAATATGATGTTGAAGACCAATTTAAGCTACAAACCCAGTGCAGTAGAATATGAACAATCAGAATCGGACCTTTTTCACATTTTCTGCGGTAGTTTGGTGGGAAAATCTGTGCAATGGGTTCGAACATGGTAAAATGTGTTAATCAGATATGACAGCACTACATTCTCATTGGTAGCTCGAAACATTATCAGATTAGCCGAAATATTTTAGTGATGAAAATGCACAGGGCGAAGGATGCAAGCGACAGCCGTTTCAATTCTCAGAAGTTCTGTGGGTGCGGATTCTGTGTGGGCCTGTCTGTCAGTTTAATGTGATTTAGCCGAGTAGGACGTGTTCCTGGATCAACATCCTTGCTGGTTCTTAAACAACATTCCAGCTTGACGGCCAATCAGATTTTAGGGTTAGATTGAATAATGTTCTTTTCAGCCAATCATTTTCCTCGGATTTTGGAAGTAGGTTATGCTTAGGATTGCAAGTCTTAAAACTATGATTGCTTGCTAGAAATGTTGTTCCAGGACCAAACGAAGGATGTTAATCCTGCTAAATCACATTGTACAAATAACAGTTTGATCTGAATTACATCTCTCTTGTGTCCTTTTTGGATTCTGAGGCCTAAAGCCAGTCAAAAGGCCACTCTAATCTTTCTTTTTCATCGCAGGACAGTTAATATAAACCTCCTATTTAAAGCTATCTTTATAATTTATAACATTGACCCATGTCCTGAAAAATAGCTTGCAGTATTGGGTTCTCTGTCCCATAGGGTTTTTTTTTTTTTTTCGGTTACTGCTTTAACTCCAGTTTGTATGACGATGAAGGTACTACGGGAAGATATAGATACAGTTGAAGTCAAAAGTTTACATACAGCTTGCAGAATCTGCAAAATGTTAATTATTTTACCAAAAAAAAAAGGGATCATACAAAATGCATTATTTTTTATTTAGGACTGATTTGAATTAGAAATTTTACAAAAAAGACGTTTACATATAGTCAACAAGAGAAAATAATAGCTGAATTTATAAAAATAACCCTGTTCAAAAGTTTACATACACTTGATTCTTGATGCTGTGTTGTTACCTGAATGATCTGTTTTTTGTTTGTTTGTTTTTGTTTAGTGATAGTTGTTCATGAGTTCCTTGTTTGTCCTGAACAGTTAAACTGCCCGTTGTTCTTCAGAAAAATCCTTCAAGTCCCACAAATTCTTCAGTTTTTCAGCATTTTTATGCATTTGAATGCTTTCCAACAAGGACGTTATGATTTCCAGAATAATATTTTTACACTGAGGACAACTGAGGGACTCATATGCAACTATTACAGAAGGTACAAATGCTCACTGATATGATGAATTATGCATTAAAATCTGGGGGGTGAAAACTTTTGGAATTTGAAGAACTTGTTTTGTCTTCTGGGAAACATGTAAGTAGCTTCTGAAGGGCAGAACTAAATGAAAAAAAATATGTTATTTAGGCAAAATAAGAAAAATGTACATGCCTTCATTCTGTTCAAAAGTTTGCACCCTGGCTCTTAATGCATTGTTTTTTCTTCTGAAGCATCAGTGAGTGTTTGAACATTCTGTAATAGTTGAGTCCCTCAGTTGTCCTCAGTGTAAAAGATGGATCTCAAAATCATACAGTCATTGTTGGAAAGAGTTCAAATACACAAAAATGCTGAAAAACCAAAGAATCTGTGGGACCTGAAAGATTTTTCTGAAGAACAGCAGGCAGTTTAACTTCAGGACAAACAAGGACAACTATGAACAACTATTACAAAACAAAAAAACACAGCTGTGGATCATTCAGGTAACAACACAGTAATAAGAATCAAGCGTATGTAAACTTTTGAACAGTGTCATTTTTATAAATTCAACTATTATTTTCTCCTTTGGACTATATGTAAACGTCTTTTATGTGAAGTATCTTATTCAGGGTCAGTATTAAATAAAAAATAACATGCATTTTGTATGATCCCTCTTATTTTGGTAAAATAATCAACATTTTGCAGGGTGTATGTAAACTTTTGACTTCAGCTGTATATACTAAACGTCCTTACATTTTATTGCTAAATTTGAAAGGAAATTGCATTTTGCAATCTCTGAGAAATACTTCTTTATATTTATAATGTTTACACGTTTGACTTCCCATTGTAGCTCAGACTCTTTTGAAGCTGAAAGCAAAGAGTAGGGCGTTTCTGAAGGTATCTTTTTGCTTTATGAAGAACTGTGTATCATACAGTTTGTTGCAGAGCTCAGGAAATTAGCTTGTCCATTAGCATCATGTACACTTTTTTTTTTCTTGCTTTACCATTGTGAACCTGAGCTTAGTTCTCCAGATTTCTTTTGCTATATTAACACTACCTTATTCTGTGTTGATACAGCGGCCCTGGAAAGTGTTAGACAGTAAAGCCACACTTGAAAGTGTAATTACTTTAGACAATAAACATTACATCAGTTCAAGTGGTATTTATTTTTCAAGCAATGCAAAATGTTGTCAAGTCATTTAAAAAGTAATTGCAAAAATGGCAATGACAAGTACCAGTTGGCTTGATAATTTGTCTTTTTTTTTTCTCTGAAATCATTTGAAGTGTTGCCAAAGTGTGCAAATACTTTTAGGGCCACTATAAATCCCATGTTCAGCGATTCATTTTTTGCTGCTAGCTGCCTAATTATTATTAAGCATGATAAGTGACAGGTGTTTTTGTACAGGTACAAACCTTTTGTTATATTAATAAATGTACATACAATTGGTTTATGATTTAAACTGTGCTTCCTCGCTCTATAAATATTATTTATATAAATGTATATGTGTGGTTTTGAGTGTGTGTGTGTGTGTATAAAAACAGCTGACTTTTGTCCACATTGGCAGATAATTGTATTTTTTGTAAAACATACAGTGGAGACTGATTTTAACGTTTAGTGATGAAACTGCCCTTTGAATTTCAAATGTATTGAGTTGCAGTCACTTGTGTATCACAGTGTTTCACATTGTATATTCTTTGGTCACTCACTTCACAATGCAAAAAATAGTGATTCAGCTTTCAAAAAAGATTATAAGAATTCTATAAAAAGTTTTTTTTTTTTTTTTTTTTTTTTTTCCCCTCCTCCTCGGGCTTGGCTCTTTATATGGTAATGACAGCATTTGGTCAATAATTCTGTCAGCATCATAATATTTCCATAGATTTGGAAGAGTCTGTTGTAATTTTAGAGATTTATAGGGTCTTTGATGTGACTATAGGGTCTTTGATGTGACACTTTC